>NW_020455588.1:2263874-2403331 GCF_003342845.1 Nothoprocta perdicaria
GGCGAGCCCCGGGCTCCGGGCGGCGGGCCCGCGAGCAGCGCCGCTCAGCTGCGCGCCGCGCGTGCGCCGCGCTCGCGGAGCGTTTCCCCGCTGTGGAAACGCCGCGAAGTGCTGGTCTCCAGCGGGACCCTTGCGCGGGGGCGGAGGCGCTGCGGCCGGCACGGAGCCGGAGCAGACACACAAACGTGCAGCTGCTTTGCAGGTGTCACACCGGCTTCTGTATGTAAGTTAGAGTCACTGTGCTGGTACAGAATATCTGTATTTCGGTTCTAGTTTGTCTTCCTGAGTTGGAAAAAAAATCCAAAGAAAGAATGCGTTGCTTAATGAATGAATGAATGAGCTATCCTTTTTTTTTTTTTTTTTTTTTTTTTTTTTTTTTTTTTTTTCCTGCATTTCTACACAAGCACAAACTTGTATCCTCAGATGTAGCAGTTGTTGGAAGATGATGTTATACAACTCTGTACCCAAATCACTAACGTTTTAACACATTCTGTTGCATCTGATGAGTATATGTGGTACAAATGATGTTTATCTGCTCTGTATTCATTTTCAAAACTTGTTTCACTACAAACACATGCACTCAAACTGTTACCTTGTGTGCTTTTTAAAATGACACATTTTAAACCAATTTCATTTTAACCCACACATTCCTTGCTGCTAAATATGTGAATTTTTTAAGACTTGTCAGAAACATTATTGTCTTAACCTCTACCTTTCCCTAAGTTCACTCTAAATAAAGTAAACTTTGTTTCAGATGTGGACATTCAAACAGAGCAAGTACTATGAAATTCATTTTATATGTAAACTTCATCGTGACCTTTGATGACTTTAGATATTTCAGGAATTCTGCTGCTTGCAGGGAAAAAAAAAAAAAAGAGAGGTAATAAAGATATATTAAGCTATAACTTTGAGGTTTAGTTCCTCCCTCGCTAGTTCCAGTCTCAGAAGAGTCTAGCGTGGCAGGGTAAGTGGAAATGATAACTTACAGCCATCCATTAGACTACCTTTAAAAGAGTTAATGGGTGCTTTAAAGGAACGTTTTGAAAATAAACAGCATACCTTTCCACTACCCTTTCTTTTGTGATGGAGCTGAATCAATCTTCTACAACCTTTGTATATTTTTGGAACCAATTATCCAGACAGACTTCAGATTGCACATGAAAAACCAACTTGCTCAGAAAAGCTCTAAATTAGAAGCCAAGAAGTGCCTGCACATCTTGGGCAAAGATGCTTCTGAAATCCTGTTTAAAATGCTGCTGAAAGAGCCTCTTAGCAGGTAAGAACCTAGACGTGTAATATATATATATATATTTTTCCCATTTGTGTACATAGTTAAATTCATTAACTATTTAACTCTTCTATTGCTGCTAAAAACAAGCCTACATGCCTTGATTTCAATCACTTACAGGTTAAGACTTAATTGAGCTGCCTCTTTCCACACAGCTCTGAGGGTGCAGCGAAGCACCCTTAGACCTATCTATCTGCTGCATTGCTTCAGTGACCCACTGCGCTTATATTTAAGACCCTATGTTACTGCTGGCTAAGACCACATCCTACCATTCTGGCAATGAAACAAAAATTTAAAACTTCAAAAGCCAGGGCATGCTGCAGGACAGGATGGAGGCTACAACCCAATGAGGTATCAGACATAGCGGGAACACAGGGCAGAGCAGATATTATCAGACCTGTGAGCAGAAAAACAAAGATCAAATTCCAAGTTACTCATTTCCCCAGGCAAATAAAGTAGATTTAAGATGTTCAAAGACCAAGAAAAATTAAGCTCTTGTCAGTTTGGGCGTTCTAGGAAGTGCTCCATCTTACAGCCTGAGCATAGATAAAGCAGACCTGCTCTTTTGGAACTCACAAACACTTCTGTCCTTCAAATAAAGATGTACTAAAAAAAAAAAAAAAAAAAAAAAAAAAAAAAAAAAAAAAGAAGCAAAAAAAACCCCGCACACCACCTTGTTTTATTAGTTGAAATACCTTTCTTAACGGATGTTTGTTTTTCTTTAAGGTCTTCAAAAGGCACAAGGAAAATACAAGCTGGAAGTCAGTGTAATATTTTTCAATACAAAAGTTCCAGAATCATCATCCTTGTTGCTAATTTAGTAGATGCAAAGGAACTAAGCTTACTTGCAAATGCAGAGGCACATTCAAAAATTTGTGTGCTTGCCAGGTTGATACAAAACTGTTTTTATTATGTGCCTTTTTGGGGCAAGATTTATATGTGAAAGCTTGGAATGAAGGGAAAATAATTGAAAATTGCTGGGTTCAAAGTATGGGTATTTACATATGGTTTGCTGGTGTCTATACAGGTATAAAAGAGATCTTGGAATGTTAACTATTTCAGTATTGACCACTAACAGGTTCATCTCTCTGATTTTTAATTAAACTGAGGAAGTATCTCTTTTTAAGGCAAAACATTTTTAGATTTCCATTTCAAATCCTTGCAAAAATTAGTTTTAAGGCAGAAGGGAAAATTCTAAGAGGAATCTTCTGCACTGCAAACTGTTCTTAACTTCACTAATACCATACAATCCCTTTAAAACAAGATTTGTAATTACTCTAGTTTGTTTATCCTACCTCATACTACCCATTCAGTTTAAATCACAGCCACTGTTTTCAACAAGAAACACCGAACAAAAATCTCACAATCAAATCCCAGGAACCAGAATGACGTTTATTAGCTTTGGAAAATAACATTCCATTGTATAAAAGGGCTATTGCTCCAAAATATGATTTTTCAAACGTGTATGATATGTGATGTTCTAAAGGAAATTTTCATGGGTTATCCCCAGAAACTGGCCGCATCCAAACTGGACTTAATGTTTTGCATGTTTTCTCGACGCTGTTTGGTGTAAATATTGGCCTCTCCTTTCTGCAGCCGCCGCCTCAGAGCAGCCTTCTGTTGCTTGGTCAGCTGACGTTTTATCTTCTGTTTCACCAGTTCCTACAAACAAATAAATGGAGTATCAATACTTGCTGAAGATCATCTAGCACTAAGGCAATCTTAGTGTAAGAGCCATATACACTCTACATAGCTATATATAGTATTAAAAAAAAAAAAATCAAGCCATTATTTAACAGTTTTTGGCTGCAGATTCATTTGGATAAAGATGGAAACTCAGATTGCTGCATTGGTCCTATTAGCTGAATGCCTGTGTTTCTTGTCTTGGAAAAAGGCAAACAAAATACAACCAACCAACCAACACACTTTGATTTTTATAACACTACATTAGAAAATCATGCATGACATTTCTTTGTGGTGATATGAGTTATCTTATATCTGAGGTAGCTTTGTGGTGAGGATGCCTTTTTTAATTATTACACCATTACAGCATTAAAAAGTGTATGAAGGAATAATTATGCCATTAATGAAAGATTTGCTGCTGTCCAAATAAATGGAGAGAATTTCTGTCCAACAGGAGGAATATGTAGGCTTGTTTTTAGCAGCAGTAAAAGAGTTAAATAGTTAAATGAATTTAACTATGCTCATTTCATGTTTACCCTAATTTCAGTTGCCTTGTGATGCTTTATTGTACTATCAACTAAGTTGCATTGTAGCATATTAAGTAGCAAATCAGTAGGAAATAAATCAAGAAATGGAAAGCATAATTTTCACAAGTTATATTCTTTAAAAGTAGCTGTGACCAGTATAATTGCAGTAAAAAAAAAAATACAAGGTAGTCCAGGAATTCGAGAAAAGAATGCTGTAGTAATCAGTGTCATCGCAGTTACCTCGCATGCAGACTGACTATTAAAATATGGATTAAAGAAAAAATAAACAGTTGCATCAAATGCATCTTTCCCTACATATTGGGCATTTAAACAATGAGTTCTTTGGAAATAAAAAATAAAAAATGCAAATTCTCTTTAAAAATATTCCATAAGAACTGATCAGAATTAAAACTGTCTCATTAATATCTTCTTTTGTTAGATAGGTAACTGTCATTCTGTGAATGCTGCTTTACTTCTCTCGCCTGCAGTCAAGGACAGCAGAAGAATTTCTTGGTGGTTTTTACAAAAATCTGAGAGAAACTGTATCACAGATGTCTGGAATATCTGAAAGGATTGTATTCAAAATTTTAATTCACAAAACCTTAGTGCTCAACCACAGTGGGCAAATCTCACTAGTCATGGCCATTCTAGGCCTAAGCAACTATTAAAATGCTCCAAGTAAAGAGATTTACATTTTTATTATGTAACCTTTTGGACAGTTCACATAATTTCCTCTAAATTAGAACTGTCCTTACAAAGATTTGTACAGGCACAGTAAGATATCCCCTTTCACTTAGAATAGCTTATTTGTCATAATTCCCAACCCGGTCTTTTCAGGATAATCTCCAAGTTATGATTGCACCTATGCTGTTGTTATATGCCTGTAAGAATTCTTTCCACATGCTTTATTTTAAAATATTGCTATGCTCTCATATTGCTTTAACATGCATTAAAAAAAAAAAAAGTAAATGTTTTTCCCCTGTATAGAAAGCAAGCTGTATAAACAACAGAAATGTTGGCAGCAGTAATAGGCATTGACTCTAAGCAGCTCTGTGGGTCTTAATCCCGTACCATTCTTTTTAATTCTTATATTTGTCACTTTTTTTTTTAATGTTATTTAGCTCATTAAACTTCCTTTTCTTTAGCTCTAACACTCAAAAGTTCCAACATGATTCCACAATGGACAGAAATCTTCTTTTCACTTAGTGTATGAGCATGGCTGTGGTCAGTTACTGAGGAAGTGTTGGGCAAGATGTTGCAGGATTGAGAGTTGTTTGTGTGGCTCACTGTCTAGAAACCAGCCTCTCCTGCTACTGGGTTTCTTTTAGGCCAGAATATGAGCTAGGTTCGTGCCACCTGAGCTTATCCCATGTGTTTTGTGTCTGCCTGTGGAATAAATGAACATCCCCTAAGCGCTCACACACCTTTCACAGCAACATCATGACCATTGCTGCCACCAAGTGGTACAGGGGCCTAATTTCAAGGCATTTTCTCCCTAAGTCTTAATATCACCTTTTTCCCCCCCTCTCAAGAAATCCTGCACACTTGCTCTAATTAATTGGAAAAAAAAAGAAGCTGTAGACCTCTGGGCAGACCATGGGGGCTCTCATTTCCCTTACAGTACAGTTCTAATCCAAGTTCCTGTCTCCCTGGGGAGACCCAAGGCCATTCCCTAGAATAAGAGCTGTGACGACTAACGTTGACATCTGCTTTCTTCTCAGATGAAATCCTAGAAAAAGCTGTTAGCCAACACCCAAAGAAGCCATTTGCACGCAGGTAACTTTTACGGTATGTTAAAGATAGGGCAATAAACTTATCTTAAAAAAAAAAAAAAAAAAAAAAAAAATTCTATGAATATTATAGCCAGTCAGAGGCACCTTTGTCCAAGACAAAGCTTCTTCACAGAATTAAACACACTACTTAACAACATGTAGTAAAGTCTCATTCTAGAAGGCTACTGAAGTAGGAAACAGCAGACCCTGGATTTACGACACTGCTTGTATATGAGAATAATTAATCACTTTTTTAATCACACTCACTTTACCACCACACTCGCACATTTTTATAAATACTATCAACTGCATGCAGTTTAAGGTTGACTAACAAAATAGACTAGAAAATAATTCTAATTACTGGTGGAATGGTTGAACAGGCCCCGACACTGCTGACCGATGAGATGCTTTTAGTCCGGGTTCTGTGCTCATTAATGTGACTCATACTCTCTTCATTTCTAAAATACATAAATGGGTATGTTATTCCATGCAACAAAATAAACATCTTTTGCCTTTTATGGTCATCTTCTGAAAATTCCCACCACAAATCTGAGTACTTCAGAAACTTTACACTTTAAATCTTAACTCTAATTCTTCAAAACATGTGTTTTATGACTTGATAAATCTAAGAGTTATTCAGAAGTAGTACTTGACCATCAAGAAGTCTTTCACTATTATCTACTACAAAACAAACGAATACACATACACACACACAAAAAAAAAGAAAACAGGGGAGAAAGGAGAGGGTGGATCTATGCATTACTTCCACAACTTCTTTCATTAGACACTGCACTGTGAAATAATTAACTGGTCCCACTAAGCAGCATGACATATTCAGTATAGTACCCATCAGTAGGTTACCCAGCATGAGAACAACCAGAATAACAACAATATTCTCACTAATGTTAGGGAAAAGAAAAACATAGCCTTCAATTTAAACTAGAGTGAATGAAGAACAGTCATTACTGAATAAATTTGAAGATGCTCATTTATTGCAGTGGGATTAAAAAAAACCCAACCTTCTAGACAATCAATGTAGAACTTTACCTGTAAGGCCTGAATTGCTTGTTTAATGTTGACAAGTCAATCAGATCAGGGCATTCGTCTTCATTGTCCTTGTCATCAGGGCCTTCTCCTGGACCTGTCTGATTTTCAACTTCAGCCGCATTTTCAGTTCCTGTTTTGTCCTCAGTGAAAGCAATTACAGCACTCTCTGCATCATTATTTGTGTTCCAAAGGGTTGGCTGCCCTTCAACTTGTTCTAAGGCAGACCTCAACTCGGACATACTCAGCCTCTGTGTATTTTCAGTACTTTCAGTCATATCAGCCTCTTCACTGCAATTCATCAAGCCTTTAGAGGAGCTGCTTTCAGAGAAATCATCCACTTCATTCACGTCTCCACCGTCATCTTTATCTGAGATGGGAAGGCTGCGTGTAGACTCAGGATCTTCTACAAGTTCTGATGTGCTTGTTTTATGATCCTCCTCATCAGGACCTGCTGGGTAAAGCAGTTCATCATCTTCCTGCATTTCTTTTGTGTAGCCACTGGCAGCAATCTCGATGTCAAGAGAACACTCTCTCCTGAGGAAGAAATACAAGTAGGTTTTTCTTAGTATGTGATTTCACTGTACTAGTAATACATTTTATTCTGGATTACAAACAAGTTGCACTGTAGCTATTTGGGTAAGCACACTCTGTTGAAACATGGTGCACAACAGGATAGAACTGAGCTTTAGGTAAGTCAGCCACAGCATAGCCTGGCAGTAGCAAACATCTACTGCAGGAGATTCCATTTCTGCAGTCAGCATTTATTTATTTACTTAATTAACGTAATGAATTTGATTTTAGCTGGAATATAATATAATGTGACTGAAAGATCAAATTATGTTTACATACAGAAAATGGTAAGGGGTACGCTGACATTCACACACACGAGTGCAGGGATGGCATTCCTTCTTGCCACATAAGCCAGTCCTGCTGTATTTTATACCTGATATCCTGGAACGTTGGAAAGAGTTCACTCTCATAGCTGAAACGTTTCTTGAAGAATTCTTTAATACATTTAACATCTCTATCAAAATACCTGAAAAAATAAGAGTTGTAGAAACACAAGGTCAAGGTAACGGCATTTATTGCAGTGATCAACTTTTACCCCCAAAATCTTGTATTTTTATTTAAAAATTAATGGTCTAATACTCATCTCCCAAGCAAAAGCTAGGGAGATAATCTGTTGACATGCAGTTTATTCCTAAGCTTTTCTGCATGAAAAGACATCATTCTGGTTGAGAACCAGTTAAATGCATATTGATCCTAGAGGCATTTCTCCCTAGTCATAAAAATTGAACAGGATTTGTCATAATATTTGTGTTACATGATAGCAGTTGTAGAAAAAAAATCTAAACAGCCTTAAGAAACTAAGGAGTTACGTCTGGCCATTTGCTGTTACCGTCAGTTGCTACATTTACCTTGAAAGCACCAGCCATTAAGAAGCTTTCACCTACCATTCAGCATTTGGATGTGATGTTGATATCATCTGAGGGAAATCAATCATGGTGACACGGTCATCATCATCTAATATGAGATTAAACTCATTGAAATCACCATGGATCAAACCATGATTGGCAAGTTTTACAATTAGATCCATTAATTCACTGTAGACAGAGGCAGGATCTTCCAATTGTCGCACTTGGCACCTGAAGTGAAATAAAAGAGAAATATCCTGTACTTTCAAAAACTTAAATGAAGTAAAAGGTAGATGAAATATATCTTGGGGTAAAAAGGGGTGATTCAGGGTGAAAGGGACCTCACGAGATTTCTAGTCCAACCTCCTGCTGTCAGGAGCAGCACTAGGTCTTGTTGTAATCAAAGAGACAGAGCTCTTTACCTCTTCCTTCATAAAAAGCTGTTTTCTAGACTAACTTAGGACAAAACAAAACTCTCTAAAACCAGAACCTACACTAGTGAAAGCAAAGTAGCTTACCAGGACAAAACAGCAAAATACAGATCCTCACCTCTTTAGAAGCAGCCTAAGAAAGAAGGCATTTGCTTTGTTGTACTAAGCATGGTCAAGAAGAGGTCAGCACTTACAGTTACTTCATGAGATATTTTGGTCTGAATGTAGCACTAGAGTGTTTTAAGAATTAATCATTTTCATATAATACAAAAGAAGTACAATGGAAGCCAGCAGCTTTGTAACAGGTCACTGTCTACAATTTTGGCACTATACATTGGTATTAAAATTAACTGGCAATATTTTCCATAGCCACAAGTCTGTATCATAAAATATCACAATCCTTTTTTGAACATGGGAGTCACGTTAACTGCTTCTTGTTAGACAGGACGTATTCGAAATAATTCTCAATCCCTGCAGCCTCTCCTTCACGTCAGAGCTGCAAAAAAGTGACAGCACAGTAAACTTTCACTGTGATGTCCACATGGAATTCAAGTGCTTTATCTACAGCACAGATATGCAATTATTTAATAAATGAAGTTGGGTGAAAGAATATAGTGGATTTTAAAGGCATTTCTTCTTTGTTACTCTTCAATTCACGTAAGTTTCGAGTTTAGTCACTTTTAAATAAAATGCCCGTTACAGATAGACTGTTACATCAGAACATGATCTGCCTTGTTCCAGAGTTGCTCCTTCAAATGCCTGGCTAACCACGTAGGTTGTTTTAGTTTACACCAACTGTGGAAACTTGTGCAAACAAGCCAAGCCATCTATTCACCTACAAGCTCCAATGATATTTAATGTTTCTAGGCATTAAACAACTCAAGATAACATTTCCTGAAGCAACAACAATAAAGGTAATTATACGTGATATTCTAGGTACACAAAAGAGAAAGTTGTAAAAGGGTGAACTGTAACCTTAGCTGAATTACTACAGGAAGGAGCTGAAGGCAAAGAAAGATCAAAACATGGGAGTCATACAGGGTACACTATTTCTATGCAGAAAACAGTTGTCATGTTCACCTTTGCCTCACTGCTCTTTCAGTCTATTCCATACTTAAATATCAGCCTACTTCAGTAATTTCTTTGAACGAAAGAACTACCCTGTTCTTTGGTTGTAGCTAACAGAAAGCAAGCTGTAACTGCAAGCAGCAGCCTAACCCGTGTGGGCTGCAGAGAAAACTCCAGCAAGGGCAGGTCACAGCCGCCCCATAAGCCAAGGAAAACCCCAACCCTGCTACCTACTGAACGTAACACAGTCAGGATTTCTGTCACACGGAGGACTCGAGCTTCAGTACTTACAAGGGATAACCACTAATAAGTTCCATAACTACTGCATGCCTGTTGTAGTCTACAGGTTTGGGAACGGGAAACTTTCTGTCATGCAAGGCCTGGAAAAAGACAACAATACGTTGAAAAATTAAAGTAAATGGTTAAGGAAACATCATATATATTAACAAACTCCTATCTGTGCTAAGCAGTAAATACTCTTTGGGGAGCAGCACAATGCAGATTGCCCTGATACTAACTAGGAGCACCAGACTACAGGCTCAAGTAGGAAGGCATCGTGACATCCTTCTGAATTTTCACTGCAAAGCCAAATCACATTCATAAGTTTAGACACTAAACATGCTTCTATCTTGTCTACAATTTAATTATTTTACATTTGGAGGAAAAATAAAACACAGAATGGAAAATAAAACACAGAATCTAGACTGACAGCCCAAGTAATCAACACAGAATACTAGGAAGTGTGGCAGGCATTGGAAAAAGATATCACATTTTAAATTGCTGACCACTCAGTTCTGTCTGGTTTGTTAATTCAGCAAACAGAGAGAGTTTCCATAAGGCAGAAGTTCATTTCTTACATAGTAAGAGCAAGCATTACACCACATCACAGATTAATGATGCTCTCCTATTAGCCTTTTCTGAGGCAAAGATTGTCACTCATTTGATGCACCATAGCAACATAAATTTAGCTTCTGTTACTTAAGTCTTACACTGTTTTCAAACTTTAGCATGTGTTTAATCCTCTGTGTATCTAAGAGCCACCCACCTTCATGTAGGCAAACTCCTTCATTGCTGCTAGCCGGGACAGATACAGCCATGACATTTTATGCCTGTGCTTGTGGTAGTCACGTTTATTTTTAAGGTTGCGAAAGGAAGTTCTTCCAAGCCTGTGCAGCTTCAGTGCAAACTGCTGCTCCTCTTCATTTGCAACTATATAAATATCTGGAAGACAAAGGAAATAAATGGCATGTTTCAACAGTTTTGGCAGTATTTTAACCCCCTATCTCATTATTAGGTGCAACAAGAAGAGCTAAGGTTATCTTTTCGTACAAATTGCTCAAAATTCTTCACTAAGCAGCAGACAAAAGCCATCTGCCTGTGAAGTTTCCTCTGAAGTAACAATACAGGAATAACGCAGTTGTTATAGTTAAAGTCAAAGGATAATCTTCTAAAGAGAAACAGTGGAATGCACCAGCACCGTCACGCAGCAGTATTCCCAGCAGTGACTCCTGAGCCTTCAAGGTCTGACAGGCGAGCTGGTGCGTTCAGACGAAACTTCACTGCCTTTCTAGAAAAAGGCACCACCGCAGCGCTCTCTGCTTAAGAAACGTCCCGTACATTTTCCAGGTTACCTGATTCTTTCCCGACGCCCATCTGGTTCCCAATGGAAGCGATGACTTGCCGGGAAGACAGCGCCTTCAGGGCGAGGTAGTCGTACCCGGCGTTGGTGAGCCGGTAGCCCTGCACGGCTGGACGGGGACACACGGCAGAACGTGTTAGTCTTCGCTACGTGTCCTGGTTTAAGTGCCCCTTACCTCGGTGCGGGCGGGCCAGGCCGCCCCGCTCACCCTTGGTGCGCTCGTAGGCCACCAGCTTGTGCTTGGCCAGCTCCCGCAGCGTCTTGTTGCAGCCGCCGTGCTTCAGGCTGGCGATGGTGGCCACTAGGCTCGCGGGGACGATCTCGTGGTTCTTCATGCCCATCTCCACCTGCAGGGGCAGACAGGGAGACAGGTCAGGCCCCGCGGGCCGCGCTGCCGCCGCCCGGTCACCCATCCGCGCGCGCGCCGCGCCGGGCCCTGCTGAGCTCGGCGTCCCCACGCGCGCGCCCTCCCCTCACCGCCGTGAGGACCCTGAAGTGCTCGCGGCTCAGGTAGCGCAGCGTCACCGCGTTCAGCTTCCCCATGGCGCTCCCCGCCGCCGCCACGCGCCGCGCCGCGCCTGCGCAGCCAGCCGCGCCTGCGCAGAGCGCTCACCCGGCGCCGACGCCGGTCCTGGCAGCTGCATATAGTTCCGGGATCTGGCCGCCTGCCATCCTTGCGGGAGACGGAGCGCGCTGCGCAGCCCGCCGTGGTGGGTGCTTGGATGTGTGTGTGTGTGGGGGGGGATGGGGTGTTTGTCTGGGGCTGCTCCCCGCCGCCATCCAGAGCGCCGCGTGCACCTGCCAGGACCGGCTGCCTCAAGAGGCGCCCGCTCGAGGCACGAGGCGAAGTAACGGTTGTAACGGTCGGTGGCGTGGCGTGGCGTGGCGTGGCGTGGCGTGGCGTGGCGTGGCGTGGCGTGGCGTGGCGTGGCGTGGCGTGGCGTGGCGTGGCGTGGCGTGGGCCACTCTGGCAAGGAGTCCTTGAAACCTGTTCTTGTAGTGCTCGTGTCCCTCTTCCACGGTGCAGCCTCTGAGGGAGTCCTTCAAATACCTAGTTGGTGTGTAACACGCAGGTGTGTAACTTCTGTTTAAATATATCTGTGTACTTGACCCTGAGGTCTGGTGGTGTTGATGTCCACCCGTGTTTTTCTGTTCACTTGCAGTGGTCAGAGCTTAAATTCTATTACCCTGTAGGGGTAATGATGGCCTCGACATCTTGAACTCAGTTACTTTGTAAAAATTACATTGTGAACTTTTACCTTTTCCTTCTTTATTTTCCAGATCTGTTAGGTCTTTAAATTGTGAAAGGAACTTTTTCTGTTAACTTGATAAAAAACTGTTTTTTTTCCTCTTTCTTAAACTGTGTTTTTAACGTTCCACTCGTTTAAGATGCAAGATAGTGTTATGCGTATGTTACGCTAGCTTGAGGTACAGACCTTTTAGGTCCAAGGAATGGCATCTTTTGTGTTGAAATTCTGTAGGACAGCAGTTTACAAGTCAAAGTGGGAGGTGGGTTTGCCTCAGCCCACGGGTTGCACGTTCCTCCAAACGCCTCATTTTTATTCTTTATTGAAACCAGATGACCCGATGTCCTCATCTCTTTAGCTTGTGCAAGCCCCTGTACCATATCCATCCCTTTGCTTTAGCAGTGCTATTTATCCTTTTTAAATGATGGTATTTTACTATGGAACAGGTGTGATGATCAGCTGTAGATTTCTGGTACCTCTGAAGGAGAGAGTCAATGACTAATTAGCACTGTAGCAGTTAGAGTGCAGCACCCGATTAAGAGTGAGGGTAAATAATTATAGCTTATTAGATCTCGTTCTGTATATGTATTGGAACAGACCAACTTGTCCGGGATAGTTCTGCTTGAGTTATTCAGGGTCTTTTTCTCTAAACCTCCTCTGCACTGTGTTTGTCTGGTTTCTTGCTCCCTGCTAACATTCCACCCTTGCTCGCAGGTGTTGCCCATCATGCAGGTGCACAGAGCTGTCAGTTGTGAGGCAAATAGTGCCTTGCACTGCTGAGGATCTGCATCTCTTCTTGGTTTGTTCTCTGGCTCCCCTTGAGCTGGGTTTGTTAGTAGCCTTGGAAGAGGAGATATATCAGCCAAGTGTTTCTGTTCGGAACACTGGGAGCATGTGCCTATGGGGCAGGTTTCCAAATGAACTATCTCAAGGTGAGAAAGAGGATATTCATTTATTCATTGTACTGATAGTTAATTAGAAGGCCTGCAGTTTGAATAATACTACCCAGAACTTCATATTCCTACCTATTGACAAGGAATATTAGCCGTAGGGTTTTGCTCTGGTCTGGAGAATATTTAAGAACCTGCATGTTAAAACACTTTCTGGTATGAGCTACTGCTACTGTGCTTAGGATTCTAGCTGTGGCAGATCTTGTTAAATATTGTTAATATAAAACCACTTCTTTAAAGCACAGAAACAGTCTGGACTTGCAAGGAAGCACCTTGAAACTTCAACTCATAAACTAAGATATAAAATTTACTTTTTTTTTTTAGGGGAGTCTTTCTTAAAAATTCCATGTGAGCTTAAGTCAAAAAACATACATTCTCCAGGAGTCTGCATAGATGTAATGGAATTAATGAGAACTACAAAAGTGTGATTATTTTTGACTGGTTAGTTTATTCCTAGCGGGATGCTGATTTTATTACAAAAAATGTGCATCGCAACACCACTTTTTTTCTATATATATATATATTTGAAAATTGTGGCTTTGACACACTGTGTATATAAATAGAAACAGATGATAAGTGTGGGGACAGAAATGGCCCATGTTTGTTTTTGGAAAAAAAAAAATCTAATGAATAGCACAATCTATGCCAAGTGTACAAATCCTGCACATTCCTTTCTGAAGGTAGGTTTATAAATCCCCCAGAGCTCTTGTTGAAAGTAAGGCTTGAACAGTGTAGTTCATATACTAGGCTCATTCATAGCAGTGTTAGGAAACCGCTGTTCTCAAGATACATATGAATGCTTATGATTTTATTGCTGCAGGTGTCCCTTTTTAAATGAAAATCAGTAATAACTCTTCAGGGAATAGACTTTGGTAGTGTTACAGTTCCTAGTTCAGTTAACTGCTAGTGTGTCTGAATTGCCAAAAAGAGAAAAAAGAAAAGTGTTTACTGTGTGTATATAGTAAGCTTGCAGCAATGCACATATGTCACCTGCATGTTTATACCTGAAATTTCAAATCAACACTTGGCATTTGTTGGGGTCTGGCATTTGGTAACTTCAAGCTTCAACACAGTTGGCGGTCATACGACTTGCTCTGCATCAGGGCTGTAGCTCATCCAAGATGTGTGAGGTCTAGCTGGGCTGCATTCCCTTATTATGACTGAAAATACCCTTCTGAAAGGCCTCTAAAGCAAGGGAGTGTATGTTTTCAGGGTAGATAATATGGGAACTTTTCAATTCTAATTAAATGATGTAAAAGTTTTAACACTGTTAAATCTTTCCCCAAATACCCATTTAGCCCACTATTCATACTTTTTATTGTTAGGAACTGTAGGGCTCACAAAGCATGCCATTATTTTAATGCTCATGGCAAGCAGCGTGTGAAGCTTAGTGCTCCTGAAGCACATTAGCGAGGGTTTCTTTCCACATGAGTGCAGGCTTCCCTGCTCTGCCTCATCGGGCTGACATTGCTCTGAATGCACTCGGAGGGGGAAAGGTTGGCTTGTCTTCTGAGCTCTTCAAGTTTCTGGTGTTTGTTGTGATACTTCCCACAGAATTACTGAAAATAATAGTATGTTTGGAAGTGTTAAAATGTAGTCCAGCCTTTATGGATACAAGCTTGTTGTGCAGCGTGTTAAATAGCGGTAAATTCAGATTTGTGGCTGGCAGAGCTTGATATGAATGCCACCCAGTAAAATCATATGTATGTCATTGTTATTGTAGGTAGCTTGCTTTTTCAAGCGTTTCTGTAAGCAGAGAACGGTGCAATCAATGGGTGGTTTGTGTACTCCTTTAGAAGGGTATTTAGTTTTCTTGATAGCTCTGTCACTGAAATCACTGCTTAAATATCCAAAAAGGAGGGTAGGACTGTGAGCTCTGTCTCCGACTGAGGTGCTGCCCTGCAGTGATGTGCAGAGGAAGTTAGTGTGACCGACTCCCTTTTGAGACCTCCCATTTATTAATTAACTGGGAGAGATTGGAATGCGATTCACTCCTTGGCAACAAGCCTCAATACTGCCTCCTTCCCTGATGAAGGTGAGGGGAGTTAAACTGCATGAAGAATTTGAGTGTTTTTGTTCAGTTTCCATGGTTTGGAGGAAAGCCAAGGAAAAGGGAAGAGAGCCCTGTACCGAGCATAGGAAGCTGGCAGGCTGTAGTACTCTGCAAGCCTGATGGCAAAACCTCAAATTAGGAGCTGTGGTTCTCTGCCTGACAGCTTCTCTACCGGCCACCTACCAGGCTGCCAGGGGTCTGCCCATCTGCACCCGGAGCAGACTGTCCCTGAGGCAGCACCTGGTGCTGGGGAACCTAGCCCGGTGGTGCCTCTGCAGCTGTAAAGGTTTAGTTGACAGAACGTGATTTCATCCCTTGAAATTCATCCCTACTTGGCCTGTTTTCTGCTGAGTTAGCATTGCTTTACCTGGACAAATCTTCTCCGCTTCCATGTATATATATATATATATATATAAAATCAAAGAATAAAAGTCAGTTTGTGCTGTCATGTTTGTCCTGCATCATCTCAGGTCAATTTTCATCATGCTGACTGTATTTCAGTCTTCTTGTCTATTCCCTAAATTTTTTTAATGCCATTGCATTAATATACATGGAAGGCAGTGTTTCTTCAGAGGCCTATGTTAAGTTAAGCTATCAGAAAGTAGGAAGACAACCACAAGAAAAATCAATTTGCAAATTTCTTTCAGCTATAACAAAAATCCTTTGGAGGCTTTTATTAAAAAAAAAAAGTGCCCAAAAAGTAATGAGGTAATGAGGTGATTGTGTATAATTTATCTAATTTGATCAGAACACTGAAGAAGTCAGCTGTATAATGTGATTTTATTTTAACAAATTAGAATTTTGTCTCATTCCTTACCAGTAATATAAAAGTATGAAAATTTTTCATCTAGTTATCCTCAAAATACCAGGGTCATGACTTTATAGATAGGAGGTGAGGGTTATAGATGTATCTCTGTATAGAAGGGAGAGAAGAGAATAAGGGAGCTGTCTGGTTACACAGGAAACTTGCAGTTTAAACACCAGTTCTGGCCAATGATGTATGCATTACGGCTTTCCTTTCCGTCTCTATCTTCTCTGCTAATTTTACAACCATCAAATCAGGTATTATTTGGGTTTTGCGGCAAATAATATGCTGAAAATTTGTTTAAGTGCTCTTCTTCTGGTCTGTGTGAGGATTAGGCTTTACATAAACATGGTAACGTATTTTGGATCTTTTAAAGCTGCAGCATGCATACTGACTTTTTAAAAAACCACAACACTTTTCTTGAATATCCTTAATTTCCATGCGGACTTTTAGTTACAATCACTTTGTCTTTGAATTTTAAGATACTCTATGTAGAGTGGTATTTTACCTGCTGTTAACTGCTTGTATCTTCACATGTTAAATGAATGTCGAACTCTTTCCTTCTCTTTGGTGCTGCATGCAAGGACAGCCTTGGCATTATGCAGTGGTGATGCTGCCTGTCTTCAGATTATAAAGTTTTGTAATCACTTTCTTTCCAGCCTTGAGGGAGAGTGTTCTTGAACATAGTCACAGAACTGTAATCCTCCAGGATGCTATTGAATTTATTTTGTTAGGCTGTGATTTTTAACTTCTCTTGGATTCTATATACTTTTAATTTATTTTAGGATACAATTTTTGCTAACAATTTTAAAAAAAATGCCAACTGTTCTCTCATCATTTATACTACTTGCTCCTATGGTCTATGGAATGCTACAAGTCCATAATTTGAAATGTAAAGTGAAAAGTAAATATTACAAGGTGGATTTAACAGCTCATATATTTTATTTTCCTAGTAATTGTTTTGCCTCAGAATATTACCTCTGGAAACGTTTTTTGCTTGAAAATCATTAATGATTCTTTAATAAAATGTTCTTTAAAAAGATGTTCCCAAAGAGTGTATGCCTACCTCAAGCACTACACAAGTTGTTTTAAAGCAATTTGTATATGAAGTTTATTGAGCTGAATGTTGGCAGACTGCCTAAGCAGTAGCTACTGTTCCTAATTGTGATACCAAAGTAAGCTTAAGTTTGGGTGATTCTGTGTAAAGAACACAGAAATGCCATATATCAGAGATAAGCAGGTTGGGGGGGGGGGGAAGTAAGAATTTGGACTCATAGTTTGCAATTCAGGCCTATTCTGATGGCTCTCAGAAACCTGCATACTGAGGAGAGTTTTAGTAGAGTCAGGGCCTCGCTTGCTTGCAGCTGTGAAGACAAATAAGTGATGACACTTGATCGGGTTTTTTTCCTTTCTCTTAAATGGATTTTAGGAGCTTCTTTTAGGAGCATTAAAGGAAATTACTTTTGCTGAATGCTCCTCTTTCTTTCTCATGTATGAAGTAACATGGACGCTGAGTTAATTTGAGAGTTACTTTCTGGAGTATCTTTGTATACCTTGTATACATTCTTAAACATTAGCAGGGCAACACTTTCAGCCAACTGTGTTCATGAAAGCAGCTGAGTTGCTTTAGCTGGAAGATGAAACGAGTGACAGCTAGCTGTGAGCAGACCCCTGGCATGCAGGAGTTCCACACTGGAGACGGTGCTGACTACACAGGGAGATCAGGTTTCTCCTCTGAGTATCAGCAAGCTTGAATGTCTTCAGCTGTTGGCATGAATGCCTGTATGCTATATGGGACTCAACTTATTTAGTGCGGGCATAGTTAAACGATAATGCAAATATAAATATAAAGCATATTCTTCCAAACCCCTGTATTAAAAATGAGCTGTTTTATTCTTTTCCTCTCAGTCAGACAGGTGAACTTATCCTTCATATCAGATGCTCAATCATATTGAAGTAGGCAATTAAACTGGAAATTGAAGTTGGCAGCATTACTAATTTTGCGAATCAAAACTAGTTTTGTTTTGTTTACAGGTGGTCTATAGACATGCTATTATTGTCAAAATGATATTTAACCTAATCTTATGAAATAACAATGACAAATTTGTTCTTGAAGAGCTTGCTGTTCTGCATGTTTTATTGGACTTTTAAAGCACTTTTATTTTTTATTAGAGATCAAAGTAAATTTTGGCATCTCTGAGAATTCTTGCAATTATGAGTTCAAACTCAGCTTCTTTTATTTAGTTTAACTGATCTTCATTGCATTGGAACATATTTTATGGTACTCCCAGTCAGGTAAGGAGTTATAATTAAAATCTGAGAAGCAACAACTTGTTAAGCTCTTTGGATACGATTGTTATGCTCGTTTGCTTTTAGCTGTTATTTTACTATGAAATCTATTGTGGATAGTTTTATTGCAGTTGGCTTCCTAATTCAGTTCTTAAGCAATGTCTTTGAAGAAGCATGAACTCTCAAGTGAGTTGCTAATAACATTTTAATTGTTATTAATATAACAATTAATATAACAATTAACATGCACACATAACTGCATGTAAACAAATCCATATTTTATCTTAAAACTTTTCAGAACCAGCCAAGTACTCTACAGGAGTCTCTTCCTTCAATTGAAGGCGTAAGAACACAGTTATCTCTTGTCGTTGGATATTGATGTTCCTAGGTATTGCTCATGCTATAGGCATTTCACCTATTTTAACTTAAAAGAAAAAAAAAGTTAAAAAAAAAAAAAGTTTAAAAAAAAATCCGAACAGCTATTAAGATGGTTATATAGCTGAGAACTTCTTGGTTTGAAATATGACCAAGTGAGTTTTAATTCTGCTATAGGAATCTGAATATACAAGGAAAATATAGTACTGGAATGTATACCTCTCCAGGAGTTTGCTTCGCTATTTAGGCTGAAAATCCGTATCAACTTCCTGAGACTGAAGAAAGAAACTTTAGAAAATTCAGTATTATCTCAGGCAAATGTTTCTTAAAAACACGATGAAATTGGATGAAAAAGACAAAATAATGGTCTTATCACAGAAATGGTAAATTAGTGAAAGAACTTTTATAGAAACTGTTAATCAAAATTCTAAGTATAAAACCATTGAAAAATAATAAAAAAAAAGTGTGTGAAATGAGCATGTGCCAGTGCTGAGGTATCCTGTTAATTACTGCACTTCAAATTTTTTATCCTACTGGAAAGGCAAAATACAGATATGAGGGCTTGATTGTTAGGATGGAGAGGAAGCATTTTTCCTAGGTAGACATTTGATTTTTTGGACAAGGTGAAAGCTTTTGCTCTGGCGAATCTGCTGATTTATGTTTTACTATCTCTTTTAAATTGACCGCACTTTGAATGAGGAGTGGATCATTTGTGGCCCAGTTTCTAGACATCTGTGGATCAGGAGTTTGTGCCTTCTAACTTAGGAAAATCCAGGAGTCTGACTCTCAACATGTAAAAGCTGTGTGCTCATGATGCTCGAATGAAGCACAAAACTGAACAAAATATTTTTGGAAATACAACTTTTACTCGATTGAGAAAGTCTGGAAATGGGTTTGATAAATTTTGTGGTTCTGGGCATGGTATAAATGAGACACTTTCTGATGCTGGAGTATGTAAATATGGGAATGTTTTTGCTGGCTCTGCTGTGCTCTGTAACTGGCCAGCTACTCTTGTATTAATCCTAGCACTGAAAGGAAGTGTAGCAACTATAGCCTTCTGATTTAATAGAAGACTCCAAATAGTTTAGCGTTCAGTATATTTATAACAAGCAGGTGTCTGAGACAGTAGCATAAAATGCATGCACAAAACTCAGTGTAGAAAAAAAGCTAAAACGTGTTTCAGGCCTTATTCAACTAGAGTGCATTTTGGTCATGTGTTCCTTTATGCTATCAAATCAGACATGCTTTCTAGAAGTGCTGTGGTGAAAGATAACCTGTATGACCTGTATCTTGCCCCTTCTGTTCTCCTGTCAGTGTTCTTGAGACCACTTGAATTTTTAGATGATTCTTATTTTTTCTTCCCCTCCCTCCTTTTTTTTTTCCTTTTTTCTCTTAAATGAATAAAATTTTGGTGGTTTGAAAGAATATGAAGAGCTGTATTAATGAAATACAACTGAAATTTCACTATCCACAGGGATTCAAAGTCAAGGGATAGCTTTCTCCCCAAAACTTGAAAAAGTAAAGATCAAATCATCTGTCTTTAAATGTATCTGCTATACTGAAGTGGTATCCTCCATATTGCTGTGAGCTGGGTCCCCACTTTCTCTTGCGTATGCATTTCTTCTTTTCCTGGGGTAATTTTGGAGCCTCTTTAGCCTGGTGTGTCTCTTTCTTTTCACAATTTTCCGGAATTGTGGAAGCAGCTCCAGGGTTTTATTGCCACTTGTCTTCTATCCCCAAGCGTGTTCTGTGGAGGCAGGGAGGCTGCAGAAGGAGAGAACTTTTGCTTCTGGAACCTTTGCTTCTCAGTTCTTTCTATTCCTCCTTCCTTCCTTGTGAGGGTACTTTCACTTTGGAGACTGAAGATGATACGGCTTGTTCCTTGAAGCTCTTTCAGATTCCCACACTGCTGTAGTGTGCTGAAGCTCAAGGATGAGTTTAAAACCAAATTTTGCTTGTTACTAAGAAACTATTTGTGACAGTTTATTATTTAAGTATATATAATAATAATTTATTATTATTATATATACTGGGCGTGACAGGCTACTTGGCAGAATGAATTGATATTATGACCCCCAAATCCATTTTTTTCATATCCATTGCCTTGGCCTCCTTCAGATAATCATTCTGCTACCTTGCTGTCTTCTTTTCCAGCTTTGTTCTGCCCTGACTCTAAGCTACTTAGAGCTTTAGTCCCTATCTTTGTGTGTCTGAAGAGTGTACCTGTGGTTCCTGGATGATGTTGGGTGCAAGTGATCTATGTGAGGAGTTGAGAGTGACGCTGGACACTAATTCAGACTTGTCAAGGCTGTTCTCAGATGCATCCAATATATTTACTGTTTGAGATACCTGAATGTAATTGTTGATGACAGCATTTTGGCTCTTTTTTATCACTATTATTGAAGAGAATTTCCTGGGTCATGCTGTAATCTTTGTTTACATCGAGATGGTGGCCACTGCCAACTCATTTTTTTGGTGGCAGCGTACAGTTGAGTGTTCAACCACTTTTTTTGTACAACATACTTAACTAATGGTATTCTTTCTTTAGATAAGAACAACTTGGAAGCTGTTTGCTTTGCCTTTCTAGCTTATTTGGTATGCTGTGCATTTATTGGAAGGGCGTGTTTCCTATGTCAGTGCCTTTTTGAAGTGCTGTTGGTTTTTTACCAGCGCTTGACAAAGTTAGAATTACTATGCGTTTAAGTTGTGTGTTTTTTATTTTTATGTTGTTTGTAGGAGTTGTACATGGGAGATGGCAACAGCGTACAATTTAGTTTCATTTAGGTCACTATTTTGATCTAGGAATTTTAGTGCCATCAATAGCACAGACTCTTAACTCTCTTTTTTTTTTTTCCCTGGAATACTCTAAACATGGCAGTTTTGACTAGAAACAGAAATCATGCTCCAAGGAGGAGTTCCTTGGACCAACATACAAAGAAGGCCAAAACATATAATGAGTTTTGAATCTTTCGAGAGGGTTGTGGTTAAACAGAGTCTGTGCTATTGATGGCGCTTGAACTGCTTGACGCTCATATACATACACATGTATAGTGTAGTGTGTATATATAGATAGGGAACAAGAAATTGGAGGAAATGAGGAGGAAGAAACTCCGGAAGCCATTTGTCTGGGTTTGCTTCAAGTAGATTCTCATTAGTTTTCAGTAATACCATCTAATTTGAAAAGTTTGAGGTCAGTGGCAGTTTTGTATTGTCTCCAGGAAAAAAAAAAAAAAAGCAAGCCACCGAAAGGGATTGCATAACTATTTCAACAGGGAAAAGTGCAACTTTTTTATGATTGCTGATTGTTTGTACTTTTTAATTGCACTTATTAATCAGTAGAGGATAATATGTTTTTCAGAATTATGAGTTGTATTTTGAATTTGATAAATTGTAGGGGACAGTTAAATAAGTTTTTCTTTTGTATTATTCTTTTATACTGCAGCCAATGATGACTGTTCTTTATAAGAGAAACTTAAAATGAATAAAAGTTATTAATTGCTCAGTATTTGAATATTATGCTCTATAGGGTGGGTTTGTGTTTAAGCTAACTAGCTTTTTTTTTTAGTTTTTTTTAATATATACTGTTATCATTGGTTTTTATCTCGTAGTTACAGTAAGATACTAGTTACCAGCTGGATTTATTGGTGCAGCACCACTGTTTTGTGCAATCTACTCCCCTTTCTGCATCAAAATGCATGAAATATGGTGCAGGGATTGTATATTCATGTTTGTCTTCAATTAAAGTGTATATTTCAATGTATAAAAAAACCCCAATGCTACAAACAATAATTGGCAGTATATACCCTTCATAGGAAAAGACAGATGCAAGAGCTTAAATAGAAAGTATGCAAATTTTTATGAAAGACACAATTCTGAACCTCAGTCTGGTAATTTAAGGAATAAAGGAACAAGGAATGGTTATAAAAGTTCAGGAGAGTTCCTCTTGAGGAATTGTAAAAGGATTTTTCTTCTTGTATGGTCATAAATTCAGGAAACCTAAAAATAAGGTTTTGCATTTAGATATCTGCATATTGTAGTGTTCAGTGGACTGTCCTATTTTCATGCTGGGTTGCAGTGGTAAAGAACTTGACAAAAATGGTGTTCAGGTAGATATGAAGTGTTAAATTGCTTTTTATATTAAAGGTGACTTTTTTGTTATTAATGGTTTACATAAAAATGAAACTAATTTATAGTAGTTTAGTGCATTTATTCAGTTATTATGTATTTGAGCAAAGCAGTTGGGTGAGCATGATTTTCACCTTCTCTGATAAAATACTTGGATTTGATTGCATGCACATAGGACTCATGTTAACCAAATGGAAAGCTACATGGTAAGTGAAGGCTACAATTTAGTTTTCTTTATTAAACAAAATTGTTAGCTGTTTGTTTATAGCTCACAGTGAAACCAGGAGTGTACAGCTGCATGCAGGTATACATACCTCCAAACATAACTAGTTTTTATTTAGACAAATGTCCATAAAAGCCTGACAATTCAGCCAATTAATATTTACTGCTGATATAATCGAAGGGGAAAGAAAAAAGGCTTTCAAAATCCTTGGAATATAGAACAGTGGAACTTGAGTGCTCAGGATCTTCCTGAACTTCATCTTAAACACTTGCCAGTTTTTTGGCACTTTGAAGTTTTTTTTTTTTTTTTTTTTTAATAAAGGAGGGGGAGAGAGGGCTAATAAACTTTAGCTTGTGGCAGTTCTTTGTTGGAAATATTCCTAAGAATGTGATTTTTTTTTTGTTATATAATTTGTAGTCATTCAGACATAATGGAAAGTGATACTAATCTCTATAAAACATCTGTGTATCTCTAAAATCTCTATAAAGATGCCTGAAGGTTTGTGATATGACATTTTCTGTAGCTGATTCTATGTTGCATTTTCTTAATTGAACAGAGGATATTGCAGTCTATGCCATTTTTTTTCTCACTTTCTTGAAACAGAAACAAAAATGAGATTCAAACAAATTAGTTTTTTTTGCAGTTGAATCACCATTTGCCTATTGAATAGATAAGCTTGAGTAGAAAATACGGTTGTATCCCCAAGATGCCTCTGTGCTCCTTGGAGCAGACATTTCCAAGGTGTGATAGGAGAGTTGATTCAAGTATGCTGTGAATCCTGATAATATGCATAAAAACTTGATTAAACCAGAGTGGTGGTTGGATATTGTAGCTGCATCTCTTCATATTGATGACCTGTGATTTTTTTTCTTTTTTATTTTCTTTAATTTTTAAGCATAGGATTGTGAGTTTCTTTTTCCCCTGTCTGTTGCACCTGTCTGACAGAGGACTTATTAGGAAGGGGAGCAGACTTGGAGGAGGTCATCTGGGGCTGGTCTGTAGTGATACCTCCACCAAACTGAGAAGAACTGTAGAGTTTAGTGTTACCTGATCTGACCTTTATTCTACTAGGTAGATCTAAAGGTGAAACACAACTAGTTTTGCAACAGATTTGTTTTCCTCCTTATGCATGGGAGAGGATATATATATATATTTTAATATATATATATGTGTGTGTGTATATATGCATATTAGTGTAACTTAGCTTTGCTGGCATGGCCGTTTTCTCAGCTGTGTTCTCCTTGTCATGGCCACATGAATGCCTGGTCATCTATGTATTTTTGTTCTTCTTGTACCTGTAAAAGAGATCAAGGTAGTTTTTACAAATAAGTACATAATATGGAGCCTGATTACTGCTTTTTTTCCTTATATAATTTCCCTTGTGGTGTGCTACAAGATTATTTATAGTCTTGTGTCGTAGTAGCATGTGGACTGGAGGTCCTTAGGCCAAAAAAAGGTGAAAGGGGAAATAGTTTGTCCCGTATTCTGTGCAGGGAAGCACTGTTGGAGACAAGGAGGCACCAGAGCAGATGGGAGCAATAGATCAGTTAGAGCAGCAATTTCAGTTACTGGATGTAATCACAGAAACTGTCTACAGTAAGTGAAAATTTCCCTTAAAAAAAAAAAAAAAAGAAAAACACCCACCCTTAGGTTTGTTTGTTCTTCCCCTCCCTCTCCTCATCCTCTGAACAAGGAGCTCTCAATTTTGTTGTATGTAACCAATATGGTAAGTATATTAAAACCCTTCTGTAAAACCAATCTCAATGAACAGTATGTCATACTAAAGTGCAATGGCATTTTTTTGTAGCAAGAAAATTCATTAGTATGTTTTATTTGTATGGTTACTTTTAGGGGGTGGGGAGGAAATGGAAATTGTGGAGTGTACTGAATGGTTACCCTTGCATTTTTCATAGTAATCAACTGAAGATGAAAGAGGATTTGGGGACTAACTCCCAAAAATAATCTTGCTCTAATGCTGTTCCAGTGAATAATGTATTTCCTCTAGAGGGCAATGCTTCACTTTCCTCTGAAGGAGAACAGGCGAGAAGGGGGAAGTATGGCTATGGGGGAGGATAAAGAAAGGCTTTCAATGCTGTGTTCCGCTTGAGTACTGCTTTTATGGCTTATGTATGTAGAAGAGAGCTTCTTAAAAGCCAGCTACCCAAAAATCTTCCAAAGCCAGAGTTCATAGTAACTCTAAAGACTATTTTAAGCCTATGTCTATCTGGGCAACCAGGGATAAATTAAAATGTTTAGTTACCTCATTCTCGTAGTTTGTAGATTGCACTTGTTAGTTCACATTGCATTTTGGAACTCTTTCTTCCCTTTACCTCAAATCTCTAGAGCTTCCAAAATATTTATCGACAAAAGGGAATTGGTAGCAATAGGATAGAAGAAAAATGAGGAAGCAATGAAATGAGATTTTTTGGATAACAAACTGCAGTCATGCATATCCAATGTTTACATTCACTACTAGTGCAATTATTTCTGTTTGCTAATAGGTGAAACACTTTCTCTGTGCTTTAACTTTCTTGATGCCAAAATTCCTCTTTTCATCAAAGTACAGATTCTTACAAATGATTTTAAGTTAGTGTGCTTGAGGACAAACTGAAAGCTAAGCTGAATTTTCACATACTCCCCCCTCCGCCACCCCAGCTCTGGCTGTTGCCTACAAGCTGACATCCTTGTGTAATATTTTGTAGTTTTTATTTGCACAAAACTAACTTCCCTGGGATTTTGGGGTGGCATCAGCAGCTTGAGATTGGGGCCTTGAGCAGCCTTTCCCCCTGTGCCAGTTAAAGGGGTTTTATTAAAGTGAAATGCTTCTTAAACCTGCTTTGTGCCTCCTGCACCTTCCTAGCTCTTTGCCTTTGTGGCTTCTCCTGCCAGAAGTCCCCCTTGAATATAAATACCAAGGTTTTCTCGGCTTTCCGTGCCTTTCTTTCGTTAAGGTGATGTTTGACTGTATTTCTTGCATTGATTAGTGGTGTGTTTTTGTTTTTAAATTTCATATCTATTCCAGTTAGGGTAGTTTTTTTAAAAGTAAAAATAAGTATAACTCATGTCATTGGAGTTTTTTTTTGTTTTTTAAATTGTTTTAGTAGACCCTTTAATATTACTGATAAGGTAAAGATAATATACTTCTAAGCCAATTTAAAAAAATACTTTTAAACAAAATATCGAAAACTGTTGGGTGTGAGAAGCCAGTTTGGAATAATATTTGTTTTGTCTCATACCACTTGAAGACTGAGAGGAAAGCAAATAGTTAAAATTCACATTAGCTTGTGAAATGAACATTGTAAGGACCAAAAGTGTTTTCCCATTGAAAAGGCTACTACTATATAGTAATCAGGGTCATATAATTTTACATGAATCTTGTTTTTTTTTAATGCTTCCAATATTTCATTTCTAGAATTTAAATTCCTTTTGAAAAGGTGCTTGAAAATTGGACAGTGCTGAATATAGTAATATTATTAGTAATGATGCCAGTAATGTCATGCAGAAGATGTCATGTTAGAAGAGTGTAGCCTTGTAGATTTTAATTCATTTTTAATATTCCCACTTTTGAAAGCTTTTAGCAGGGGGGCAAAGTTTGTTTACATTAGTGATATGTTAATATTGGCCATTATTGTGTAGCATGTACACGCCATATCCTGTTTTTTATACAGTAGCTTTGCTTATCTGATAAAATTTGCAGTTAGTAATGCATCACTACCTGATTTTTTTTTAAGGTGAGTTATCTGTTTCTTGATGCTGTTAGCTTTTAAGACAACTAAGCTTCTTTATTTCAGCTATTGCTAAATAAGCTATGAAATGAGCCCCACTGGCCAGCTGAATTCTGCTTCCCAAGACTTCTGTGCTTGCCTGTATCCTAAGCGACAATGTGATTTAAGAAAATAAAGCTATGTATATATCTTAGAAAGATACTTGGGTACAGATCATAGTAAGAGCTACGTACACATAAATACATATGTGTAAAAGCCCTTGCCTTATTTGAATCTTTGCACTAGTAGTTGCTGTATTAATAGTCCTTTTATTTTAGTCCAGTATTAATATTTAGTCCTTTTTTAGTCCAGTATTAATAGTCCTTTTTATTAAAGAGCTTAGTATTTAGCTTTAGCCTTTAGGTAGAAAAGAATGTATGTAAAAATATGACTTTTTATTAACGGTTTTGAAATCTCTACAACATGCTGAGCAATCATGTTTTGAACGCCTGTTTTTGTTAGTGACGTATTTATCTTTTTTTGTTTTTTTTAAGATGAGTTTTCCGGTATTCAGTTCTGTGAGCAAGTGCCCGCCTCGAATAAAACGGCGCTGCGGCGGGGAGGTGGCGGTCCGCAGGCCAGCCCTGCGCCTCAGCCCCTGCCCGCCTTTGTTTGCGCGGACGGTGCGCAGCAGTGCGAGGCCCCGGGCGGCGCGGCTGAGCCGCGGCGGCGCGAGCAGACAAAGGGCGGCTGGCGGCGCGCGGTTCACTGCTCGGTCACCTGTGTCGGAGAGCGCGCCGCCGCGCGCCTCGGGCCGCGCCTTGCGCGCCGCGCTGCTCCCCGCAGAGCCTGAGGCCTCTCCCGCCCCGCCGGAACCGCTCGCTCATTAGAGGGCTGCCTTTGGCACCCGACGTGTCGCGCCCGCCGGCCTCCCCACTGCGATCAAGGGCATTCATGCTGGCTCGCGTAAGCGCGCGCCTGGCGCCGGTGCCCGCGCGGAGCCGCCGCTGCTCGCAGCGCTCCCTGCGGCAGGCCGAAATGAAGCTGTTGGGGGAGGCGCCCATTTATCCACCACAGCACGGGGGACAGAGGGGAGAAAACATTCCCTTAATCAGAGTTCACTCTGCTGCTCGATACCTGTCGTGTTTGAAACCCTGGAAATGCTTGGAAAGAAACTTAGGCTCATTAGTGTTCTCTGCTGGTAACTTTCCTCCATAGGGACAGAGTTTGGGATCCGCTGTGTTTTAAGCACTCTAAGAATGTAAGTTCATGGTAAAGCTCTGTGAACAATATGATTTGTTCACGGGTTATGTGAGATGTTGCCATTAGTAGTTACCCTGCCAATAGCCATTATCTATCTCACTTTATTTTTTTTTTTCCCTCTATTCTATTAGAGACACATATTTCTATGTACTGGGGCGGGGAGACTTTTAAAATGAGCTTGTATTGGCATATAATTTGCATGAAAACAGAGACTTGGCTTTCTATCCTGGAGTGGATCTTCAAGGATCACACAAACGTACTCTGACTATTCTTTCCTAGTAAAAGAATTAAGAATTTTTTCTCCCCCTTCCCCTCTGTACCATGTTGCAAGTCAGAAAAATCTGCATGACACTTGGACTGTTTTTTTAACCATTTTCATAATAATTGAAGCTTTTGGTGTTATGTATATGTTATTCCTTTAATGAAATAGTAATATTAACCTTAGGGAGCTTCTTTAGAATGCTAACAAATTATTTTCTATGCAAGAATATTCTTTAACTTAAAAGTCATATTGACAGCAAAGCTACTGCCCACTAATTCTTAGGGAAATATGTACATCCCTCTTAGTGAAGCCAGAAGTCAGTGTTTACCAATCTTAATAAAAAAGACTGTGGTGGTAATAGCCATGTGAGAGTGTGTTGTAAGGAAAGGGTAGCAATTGTGACCCAGCCTGGTATAGGCTCGATGAGGAAAACTTCTAGTCCTCCAGACGGCAACTATGGCAGAAAGTGGAGGAAGACCTTATCGAGCTTCACAGTGGTGATAGAGAAAAAGGTGAGTAACAGATGAATTTCCTGGTCACCTGAGACACTGTTGAAAAGCACAGTTTTGCAGACGGTCAAAGTTTGATTAGAACACTCACTAGTAATTGTTATGGGGGCACAGGATGTGCTTCTGCTGGACTCTTAAAGCCAGGTGCATAAAAGCACTAGAAAACTTTCTATACCAATGTTTTTGGTTTAGAAGTTAGGAAAAAAGGTTTGAGTATGCAGGTAGGACAAAAGTAATGTTCTGTTTTACAAGCCAAATCTTATTTTAGGTATTCAGAAACATTTACAGCTCTTGAGATACATGGATAGCATTTGTGAGTTGTGGTGAAAACAGATTCATTTTGTGAAATAAAAGATTTTTCATTTTGGAAAGTATTTGAGGAAATGGGAATAGGAGACAAGTACATGAAGAAAATCCATGAATGTACATGATAAATAGCTAGAGAATTTCTGAAAAGCAGGAAGATAGTTCTTTGTTCTTGTTGTTAAAAGTTCTTGTTGGACTGGTCTCTTTGGCAATTTGTGTCTGCAACGCAAAAGTACAGTGAGCAAGGTCTCCATTGTGTTTCCCATTGCCAGGGCACTGTGTTGCAGAGATGCAAGTGCACTATTGTCACTTCCTTTTTGTGGCATTGTTAAAAAAACTTTGGCCTTCAACCTAAAATACTAAAAAGTAATCTGACCGAAGCTATTTAAAATGATCTCTTACCAGCTTTGAACCAGTTAGTGCAACAGAGCAGTGACTTGTCTACTGTAATGAAAGTTGGAAGTTTGGCTGGAGACTTGAATAACAAAAATGACTTGTCAGTTGACTTTGCATTTATTGTTCTTGGTTGTAAATTGATGGGGATCTCTAAAGTAGAGATGTTTGACCTTTTAATTTGCATATAGCTGGAACACAGTTGTGTGGGTTGTGTGTTTTTTTTTTTTTTTTTTTCCCCCCCCCCAGACCAAAAGTGCTGTTATCAATGAAAACTCAATTAACTTTTATTTTCGGGCTTGGCCAGATGTCTTGCCTGTAGACTGCATCTGGTGGTGCAGATGAGTCCTCAGCCCTGGCTGCCCGGGTATCAGCTCTGCATGTTTGATGGCTCTGTTAGAGCTTGCTCAGTACCTGCTGCTGCAGTGCAAGTACAAAGTGCGGCAGGAGGTTGTTTGAAATGTTCTCTTAGCAACCCTTGATGAACAAATCATATAATTTCCAGCTGCAAACCTGGGAGTTCATTTCTGTGTATGTTTATTAGCTACATGTATGGTTCCTGGAAAATGATTGTGTTCATCAACCTGCATGTACAGTTCTCTGTTTCATACCGTTCTTGAAGTAGCTATTTTACCGAAGTAAACATTAACGGAGGAAAAATCCAGCTCAAGCTGAGATATCTCGTTTAATGAAAATGAAGATTAGATGCAGATTTTTTATTTTGGTTTAACTTTTTCATTTCCACTGCAAATGTAGGCAGCGTGAGCACTTACATCATGTTACTGAGACATAAGTAAAATAATGTTCTACATTTTTGTAGGTCACTTGTAGCAGTTTTTCCCCACCCTTTGCAGTTAGAGCACTGGAATAATTTTAAATGTTCCTGTCTGGAAAAGGGGTGTGTTGAGTGATGCTGACTGAACTGTTATATACCAGTATTTCATTTAATTTCCCCTGAAGTAAGGGAAATGGCAGGTGAATTAAATGTAGCTCGGTGTTTGCTGATGGATAGAATATGAATTTATGAGCGATAGCATATGCCTTTTTTAGGGGACCTTTTTATTTTTAAGAAGATAAGTAAAGTGCAGTTCTTCATTACTTTGCATTGAAAACTAGTATTTTGCCAAAAGCGTCTTTACACCTCTGTCTCATTAAATATGACTGCTATAGAAAAAGTAAGCATGTAATTTTAAAGTGTGTTTTACTTTTTTGAAGTATATTTTGATATTTTTCCCCAAAACTGTCTTGCAGAGTGAATGTTTTCTCTGTTTGCAAAATGTGATGGAAGCTGATGTTATGTATACTTGTAAACTAGTAATATATAGTTTTAACTGAACAAAGCCTTCCTGTTTTTGCATTGCTTCTCCCTGGTATCTCTTCAGAGATTCAGAGATTATTTTTGTGTTAGGTCTTAGATTTTTTATTTGAAGCACTTCAAATATCTTGGTGGCTTTGAGACAGGTAGTATAGAAGTGAATAATAAGTTATATTGTTTTATGATTAATATTTTTATGTCTAAATGTTACTTTAAGGGTTGCTTTATAGATCTTCATTCAATGAATGTCCTTTTGTCAGTAAATCTTGTTCTAAAAGCAGATCAGATACAAATTAGGGGGCTTCTTTGACCATTTTTTCAAGTCAGTATTTCTTTGCTTGAGTATTTATTTCTGTGAACGTGACTTTGAAAACTTTAATCCTTTGTGGTTACACTGATAAATGTAGTTTGCAAGAAGCGATTTGAAAGAAAAAAAAAAAGTAAATGAACCATATGTGGGTGACAGAACATTGGGTTAGAGCCTGATGGCAGTTGTATTCCACCCATATCACTGCAAGTTCTAATTAAAGGTGTCACTTTTTCCAAATTTCAAAGTTACTTTTGTGCTTGTTTTGAATGGCATACACTAGCACAACAGCTGGTTCTAAAATTCTGTGCATGTTGAGCGCTACTCGGCAACGTGCCTTAGATGTTCGTGCTGTGTTTCACTGATACTCATCAGCTGCTTATATTTGGTACAACTCTTCAGTTGTGTGATTTTCTAAATAAGCTTCTGCTTTTGTTTCCAGTCCCCAGGAGGAAGATATGAAATTAAAGCAAGAATTGGAAAAAATGAATGTAGATTATGAATTGGTTATGATTTACCAGTAGTGGTAAATCCAGCCTGTCCTGTCTCTGCTGTCGGTGTGTTGCAATACAGAAAGTTAGAGCTTCAGAACTGCTAGCAGTATTGCAGGTAGAAATGAGCATCAGTTCTAAAGAGCTACAGATTATAATGCTGGGGCAGGCATTTAAGAGAATAGAACATGATTTTAGATAGCTTTTCCCCCAAAAAATTAGTTTTGAAGCTCCTGTGAAACAAATATTGCAGACATAGTAATTTATCTGGGAAATCTAATTATGAGATGATTTTTTTTTCCTTAACAAAGCTTGAAATATTTGTGGTAATTCTATCACAATATCAGCTAGAGCAGTGAATAATTGCATGTCATTCCTTGCACAGCTGTTTTATAATGTGACATTTTGTGTTGGATACTACTATTACTGACATCTTATGACAAAAATGCAAACAATGATGAATTTGATACAAGTCTGCTGTTAGCTGGTATGTGCAGATGCTGGTCCTGGGTCCCATAATGAAAACTGATACATACTGAGAGACAATTAAAATGGACAAAGACATTATGCACATGTTAACAATATAAGAGCATATCTGAATTTACTAGAAGGTAGAACTCAATATGTTAAGATGAGCGGTAAATCACTAAGTAAATAGTTTCAGACTGAACAGAGGTAGATATGTTAGTTGCTGCCTTCTTCCACCTGTGGGTGACAACATGGGAGAAACTCAAATGTTTTCATTAACTCAAATGGTTTCATTAACTCTTTGTGTATGGTCTGTAGTCAGTATGGAGAAGATATTCAGTAAATCAGCTTGTCAACCTGAGTGTAACTTTATATGACGAATTACAGGCTGCAAATGTTCAGGACCTTACTGTTCTATAAGCAGAATAAAAACCATAGTCTGTATACCTAGCAATAATTCTTCAAAAATCAACTGTGACTCTTTGGGTACATCCTGGGAGATTATACGGATAGGTTTGTAACCTGTTACTAGAATTTACAGAGTTGCCCCAAATCACTTTGTGGTTCTTTAGGTCTAGAACATGGGCATTGGGAATGGGTTCAGACTAGTTTACAGTTCTGCATACGCTTCACTCATTTCTGAAGTTTCTCAGCAGAAAGTAAATGGTTAAGTCACTTAATTTGATGCAAAAATACTTTAAATGGATTAAACTGTGTATTCATTATGACTTTATGACTGGAAAAAAAAATCTTTTTTAGCTATCAAGCTCCCTGAAATACCAGGATGTGATTGAGGATGATGCTGTCTAGCATAGCTATATTACAGCCAGACTGCTGCTGTGGAAGGGTACATAAAAGCTGTGTCTCTGAAGGGTGCAAGTGTGTCACTAGGCTTTCCATTGCCAGCTTCAGATATGTAGCTGAACGTTTCAGTATTAGTTCTGAAGACTTGGGCTGTTAGATTTAACATGAAGAAAGTTTAGCTTAGGAGCCTTTTTTTTTTAAGATTTAATGTAAAATTGCTCATATATGAAAATGAATGGATGTGTTTATTTTTTCTTTTTAAGTGCATCAACATTCTCAAATTGATTTTGATGGCTCCAGCTGCTGCTAATGATCTCTCTGAACAAAAGAAAGGGCAATAGTACTTTAATAACATAGAAAGTTTAGAAGCAGATTGGTTGCAGCACTCTTGTGGTCTCATCACAAGGAGTGGACTCATCAGGAGCCAGTAAAAGTGGCTAGACTTTCAACAAAGAGAAAGGAATGTAAGTACAAAGATCAATTTAAAGTTGGGACAATAACTGAGGAGAGGGAGGGAAGAAACCCAGGAAACAGGAGGGTGATGTAGAAGAGAGCAAGCAGCTTGTGGCTGGCTTTCCCTTTGCTTTCCAGAAACAAAGCAGCAAATAAATGAATGATGTGTCATCAGGGTCGCTTCTTCAGCTTGGCACTTGCAAAAGGTGGGCATGGTGAAATGGAAGTGCTAATACTTGGCCCTGTAGGGTTCTCGGGGAAGCTGCAGCCCTCGCCTCGCTGTATGTGCCTATCCTGGGCACTGAACGTGATAGTCAGGCCTAGCTCGAACAGAAATTTTGACCTTTGGTAAAAGATATAAAATAATTAGTTTGATGGTTAGCTTTTATCTTTTAATTAATATTTAACAGTGTATTTTTTTTTCTAGAAGTCGCAATAAGCAACTTACAGAAGAACTAATGAGTGAAAGTTTTGATGAAAGATGTGTCAGTCTTCTGAAAGCACAAGGCAGACAATTGGAGAGCCAGGTAATAGTACGATAATACAGAAAAACATTACAATATTTTACAATACAGAAAAAAAATGGCTTTAGGAATGATTCAATAAAATATATTTGATGTACAGGAATATCAAAGATTGGCACTCTTTAAACCGAAGTAGGAACACTGTAGTGGTTTCCAGATCTTGCACTCCCAATGTATATAGCAGAAGTTGGAGGGAGCTTCTGTGACAAAAGGGCCCATCTTCCAACCTGGGCATGTACATGCAGCAGAAGCTGCTGCTGGTGCAGACCGGAATATGTTGGTTTCTTGCCATCTCCTGTGATCTGTCATTTCTCCTCTGCTGATAATCGACTTCATTTTTCAGAGAAAGGCATTTTTATCTGATATACTCTGTAAATATTGCAAAGATTTTCCTCATTATTGAAACTTTCCTTATACGTGTAGACCATACTAAAGTATAAACATAAATTGCAGAGAGGCAATTCAGCAGGATATTTAGAAAAGCAGGAGTGGGAAGAAACTGAATGAAGTTCATACTTTGGCCTTTCATAACCGAATTTTATTATTTGTATTTCTCTATGGTTGTATATATTTTTAAATATCAAAGTATCTAAAATGTACCAATGTTGTTAAGGCTGTCAATGTTTAAGGGCACCTCTGAGGCAAAACTTTCAAGTGGATAGAGTAACTGTTCAAACTAAATGGATATGGTTGCGAAAACGGACAAGCTTTCAGGTGTGCAGCCCTTCCTTGGCACCTGTATGCAAGGAAATGGGCGCTAGAAGAAATTTCCTTTTTGTTACAGCAGGATTTGGAAACTGTTGCACAACCTCCATTATTTATTACAGTAAAGACTGCAACCCTCAAACAGGGTTTTTTCTTTGTCTAAACTCGTTGATAATTTTAACACCCATTGATGGGGAAGGAGCTCTCTAGATTTTTTAAAAAGGAATCTAGTCCCCAACACGTTGAACAAATTGGACAAAATATTTGTATCTTAAGAAAACTTCTGAGTGTATGTACAAATATAATGTACCCTTGTGAATTTTAGGATGTTGTCACTCTTTTCTCCTCAGGCATTTATGAGAAACTGTTTTTTGCCAAGACTACTGGTTATATTGGAGTTTGGAGAGCTGGACAGAATTCTCTCTTATTCATAAGTCCAAGGCCCATTGGATCTCTTATGATCCATGGGTCGTTCCTATCTTTACGTACAGACCTCTCTTTATATTATGGAATCCCAATTTCTTAAAAAAAATAAACAAACAAAAAAACCCCACAACAATCCGCTATTCCCATGGCACCTTTGTAAAAGGTTATTTTTAAAGTTTTTGTTTTGATTTGTTTATAACTGCTTTTATATTTATATTAACAGTCTCTTACTACATATTTCACAAATAAGTATTAGAGACACTCAAACTAGTCTAGTTTATTTTTTTAATTTAAAAAGGAGAAAAAAGAGAAAAGAAAAAGGCAGAAAGCAACAATCCAGACCCAACTGTAAAACAAAACAAAACAAAAAAAACAATTTGACCAAATTAGAAAAAGTGCTTATTTTTATACATCTTTCTTTCCACCACCTCTCCCCGCCACTCAATATATTTAAGCGTACTGGAAAAAAAAACTTAGTGAGCTCTTTAACAAGAGGTCTTTATTTGCTCATTTCTCATAATAAAAATACCTAACTCAAGGAGACATCAGTGACGGTCTGAGTACTGAGTAGCCACTGGGTGGCTACTATGCCTGATAAAATAATAAAATTTCATATAGTGGCCATAGTGTGACACGCTCCTTACTAGTAAACTGTGCTGAAGTGATTTTTTTTCTCTCTCTGTTATGAATTGCATTATAGTTTAATTAAAAAAAAAGGCATTTTATATTATGTAAAAATAACAATTATTTGAACTCTGACAACCCACTTAGAAATGAAGCGATTCTCCTGTACCCTCAAGCAAAGTGCGTTAGACAAGTTTCAATATGATATCATCCTGTAATTAAATACTTCAGTATGAGACTCATAAAATTAATGTTTTTCAATTTGTATGCAAGTAAAATACAGAATGTCATGAGGATCTCCTTGACTAATTTCAAATTAGTGAAATTGTTATCCTTAATGTTTTGCTGAAAGCTGTTTGAAAGCTGGAATAAAAAAAAAAAAAAAAGAAGGAATTTTGAGAGGGGTTATAGACACTTCTTATTTAGAAAAGAGTAAAACCTGAACATCATTGAAGTTACGTCTTTTGTCTTTTTTATGTTGACTGTCTTCACATTAACTGAGACTTTTGTGCAGGGACTGAAAGTTATAGTATACAATATTTAAATAAATGATTGCTGCTATTATTGTTGATGTTAGTATAAATATTATTAATGGAAAGACATGATGCAACGGTGTTTTGAAAGACCTCTAAGTCAACACTTTCTTTAGAAGGAAGTTGTCTTTATACTGGCACAACTCCAGTTAAAAAGAAAAGTGTGTGTTGAAGGGGGAAACTAGGGAGGTGCTAAGGTGGTGAGATAGTTATGGAAAAGCAGGTTATTTCTGTAGCAGCCTGTCAGCAATGTATCACTAGCCAGACAAATATTTTCACAGCCGCTGTCATTTTGGATAAGTGGTGATTTTCTAATAGTTAATTGCATAAAATTAGGAAGGATGCTCATGCCAGCAAGGGGTCAGACATATGTGTGGAATTGTTCCTTAAAATGAGGAAAACAAGAGAGGCACAGGGCACAGGAATGCATCTAGGATCATAATTTTAAGATAATAATTTGGCTAGTGAGAGGCATTTACAAAATAAAAAGAAAGAAGTCCTTTCAGTAGTTAAGATTCCCTCTTGCCTGGGATGAGGACAGTGAACTTAAGAAGTCTGAAATGAAACTTTAGAAGAAGTCATGGCATCTATAACCCCAACTGAGTACATAAGAATAGAACAGTATGAGAAATGGGCAAAAGGCAAGTGATACAGCAAAAAAGGATAATAGAAGAAGCAGCGAGGGAAATTGCAAGTTGTTTGTATTGGTGATAGGTGAGTAATTTCATTGAAGAATGGGTTGTATTGTTAATCAGCTGTGGTCAGCAGGGCACTAATGAAGTACTTGTGTGGCAATGGGGGAGATAGCAAGACAGAGGAACCTGAACTGCTTGAACCCAAATGTTGAAGAATGGTGAACAAAGGGAAATAATGGCAGACATCTGGGATGATTTTTGAGGAAAATAGAAATATAGCTAAAATATATGCTTGTAATGTGGCAACTTGGGTTCGGTAAAGTCAGGAATGAGACAGTGAGGAGGTTCTGATGAGATAGTTCATGGAAAATGTAAATCACTTGGGCCAGATTTGCCAGATCTAAAAAGTTAGAATGACACTTTCCCCTCAGTATTAGGGAAATTTTAGCCTTTTAGATATGGGGGAAAATTGCAAATAATCATGATAGATGCTGATTATCATTTAATCAATATAGTCTTTTTTTAAAATTGATTTTAGCCTGATTTTAGGGAGTAGGGAGAATATCATGGAAAAAAATACTTCTAGGTCTTGGCTTTAGGTGTTCATTTGGTTTGACAAAGACTGATAAGCAGTAATACATCTTTAATGTTCTTAATTTCAAAAGGGCAAACAGTGAGAAATTAAGGATTTACGAAGCCAGATATGCCGTGCAGCCCAGATAATCAAGTGAAAGGGAGACTTAAAATTTCAAATGGAAATTCTTTTTGAAGCAAGGTAATCTGAAATGAAACTAAATATGCCAGAAGAATACTGACATGCAAAAGAATATTAGACGTATGGATGTGGGAAAGAAGACATCGGTCAAAAATCAAAGAACTCAATTTTAGGGGTGAAATGCTAATTGCCCAATGCAGTGTGTTAGGAATGAAAACAAATAGCAAAGGTATTTTTCAGCCATTTAGGTTGAAAGAGTAAGGTGGGAGGGTGGAAAGAGAGCTGCATGCAGTGAGAATTTAAATGGAGGTTGAAAATAATCCAGATTCGTTTGGGAATGAAATACTCTGCCCCAGCTTCCAGGAAGGGGGATAATGAGAAATAGAAATGGAAAATAAGTAAAGCACTAAAACTCGGAACACTAATGTGTGGTAATTGGCATTCTGTTGCTCTAGTGTTCTCAAGAAAGTGACACTTGAGAGATTTATTAGAAACCTAATGGATCCTTGCATTGAAGTGAGAAGTAGTATCGTATGACTACGAATAGTAAATGCATGAACCTTGTTGTAGGAGAGTAGAAGGGATGATTATTTGGATGATTATTAATCTGAAATCAATAGTGTGGAAGCTTGCTTCTTTTTTAAAGAAAAAAGAAATCTCTATACTAGTCGTTTAAGTGGAACTCTTAAGTATTAAACATTACCCACTTTCAAGCAGATAGTGTTTAACCTTCTTTATTTAAAATCCATGTTTCTAGACAGGACGTGTGTTTAGAACTAATGCATCGGTTTTAGAGAAATGCGGCACATGCAGTGCCACAAGGAGAGATTAATCTCTTAACAGGAAAAGATCTTTTAGAATAATAATTACTGTGTGAGTAAAGAACTAGCAAATGGGGAGATGGCAAAGGACGAAGCACAGATATCAAGTTAGTCGGTGTTTTTTAGTACCCTTTTAAGAGGCTGATCTGATGCTGATTGGATTTTCAAAATGATTTTTTGCACAAAATGAGAGAACGTTTCTAGATATAAAAGTTAATATCTTTTTTTAATGGGCTAAGGTTTTATACAGGAATTACATGACTTTGAGAACTGAAATAATAAACATGAGACTGTTTTGTTCCACCATAGCTAAACTGATGTCCAAAACTGAGCCCTGGCTTGTAACCCTAAGTCTGTGTTCACAGGCCTGTTCAAGAGCACACAAACAAGTTATTTTTTGTCTACTGCTTCACTTCTACATATGTCTGAGAAATGCATGAGATTTTATCACATCAGCTTTTGTTTAGAAATAATCAAAATATATCTGCGTTGGCCATGTCTTGAACTGCCATGTCTTGAATTGTTCTGATGCATCTTTATGTCCAGTGTGCACTTCCTCTTTGAATTGCGATTGCTCTGCTGATGCTTCTGGTAGAGGAGGCCTGAGAAGCAAGTGCAGTCTTATGTTGGGTAAATGTTGATTTGCCTGCAGTCATTTAGTAACACGTCTAGAACTTTCATTCAACACTGTCTATTGGTGCTTTGTGAGCACTTATCTTTCTTATGTGAGATATGTATTTTGGCCTGCTAATCTTAAATTTATGCAATTCCCTGCACAAACCTTTCTGCTTTGTCTCCTAATGTTCTTGAAAGTGAGTGAGTATGATCAAGTCTCACCATATAGCTGGTTCTTGCAATGGGTAGTGACACTTTGACTCCAAGATATACTGAATTGTGTTTATCTTTGAGTCTGGAAAAGAATGAGAGGTACCAATGTTTTGTTCAGTTCCTGTGAAATGAGAGTTTGATGAATGCTCTGATGAATTGTTTGTATGAAATTTCTTGTTTCAAACAGTGATATATACATTGTCTGTACAAGCTTAAAAAGTGCCAATGTGACGTAGACTGGTCATACATTTCTGGCACATACAGATATGATATAGTACCTACACAAATATGCTGCCCACCTTCCAGTCGTTTCACTGCTTCTTGCTGTGCTAGTTAGTTGCTTTGCTAATTTGTGCATTTGTGTGTTTCGTAATGGAGATGGTGTTTGGTTGTGTTTTTCAGTCCTCTTTCATGTGATCTATACTTCATTCTCATGTACCACATTATGGATTGTAACGTATGTATATGGTAAGTCTGGAGATAAGAGGCGCTTTGGGCTCTCCTTGGACTGTATCTGGTGCTCCCAGAAAGTGAATGACTTGTTGCCTGTTCAGGTATAGGTGAAACATATGTTGCTGTCTTTCACAGGGGGCAGAAATCAGGAAAAGGAACTGCTTAGTGGCCTTACTCTCTTTTGGGGGAAGAGGAATGATGAGGAGGGGAAGGAGCAGATTCATATTACTCATTTTGAACCGCTAAGATTAACATTGGACGTGGGCTTTGTTTTAAAAAAGACTGGTTCCTCTTTGGAGCTTTTGTCAGAGTAGGGTGTGAAGGCTTGTGTCTGACTCAAAGATCCATTTTTGCCTTACCATATAATGTTCCCATAGTGTGCACTGTGCGTATCGAAAGTTTTTAGCAAAATCTGATTACAGTTATGGTCAAAGCCGTTAGAATTGATTTCAGAAAAGCTCTTCCTGATGTATGGAGTTATATTTGGAGTTCTAGCTGTAACAGTAGGGATGAACTTACTGTGGTGTGCTAGAATATACAAAGCAGCGCAGTATCTCTTGCTACTTGCAGCGTAGGCAGATCGGGATATGCAGTAATGTTGACAAAATTTGGCCTAGACTGAGATGAATGTGTATCAATCTTCTCAGTTTTCCTAATATATTGTCTAAAGCAAAGTCTTAAAAACAAGTTAAATATAAATTCTGTTAAAATGGAGATTATTTTATCTGTAAAAATACAGAAATTAAATCTTTATTCTAGAAACATTAAGGTTTTTTGACAAAGATAAAAATTGCAGATGATTCAGTTTTCTCTATCTGGGCATTAAGCAGCTCATAACAGTTAACAAACTTAATTCTGTAATTCTGTAAGCTCAGCTGCGCCTATGAGAAATTGATTTCTCAGCAAGAGACGCAAATGTGCCTTGTGTCCAGCTTTAAAACTGCCTGTTCAGAACTAATTTGCTGCATTTTCAGAAATGTACAGATGCATATGGTGTTCATGTGCTAGGGTTTTTTTCATGTCAGCTATGGGCAGTAGGTTAATTGAGGGGTCAGGTGCAAGTATTGGAGTGTTAAAATTGCAGTGTTGCCATCATCCTTAATAAGGTGAAATGCCTTGAGAACTTGGCATAATACTTAATTGCTTGTAATAACTGTAGCAGGGTCATTGGCAAGCAGTCACACTTGCTGCAAAGCTGTCTGGTGCCAATCACTTTTCTTAAAAAAAAAAATGCAATGTTTGTCTATGTATTTAATATGATCTCTTTTTTGCCTATAATCACCCATACACGCACACATATTTAAAATCAGACATAAGTTTAAAATTTTGCTTTTCTTAAGCAAACGCTAATCAGAAAACAGATATCTCAAAATCAGTTTGAAGATATCTTCAACTGTGCTAATTTATCTTCTATCCACCTCTGATTTTTTTGCTTTAATTCTTTCCTCCTCTGCCTTCCAAGTAAAAAGAGACCAGAAATGAAAAGCTGTGTTTTAGGCAATCATAGCAACTTAGCATGTTTTAAGATTAATCACAGCAAATGCTATGTATTTTTTCACTTTTATTTTTTGCTTTTAAGATACTCATGAAAAATCAACTTTCAGACTGAAGTTTTCCATGAATTTCCTACTCTAATGTTTGGAGCAAACAAACATGCCATTCTGAGCAGGGAGAGAGCATGTGCAACCAGTAGGAAGTCTGGCAAGCAGAAGTGAGAGGAAAGAGCCAGTGCCACATTCCCAGGCGTGGTAGGTATTCCAGTACCCTGCTTGCTCCATCTGACCCGCCTGTGCACATGGAGTTCGTGACAACCAGTTTCCTCTCTATAGGGCAACACACACAGTTGTGCATTTGAAGAAACTGTTGCTCTAGCTTTTTAAATCGCTGCTGACAACTTCTTTCGTTCTCATTTTATGAGATCTCAGCTGAATAGGCTTAGAATGGTCTAAGAACTAATACTGAGCTGATGCTATAACTGTCCTTCTTGGACAAAGCATGTCCTGAAGCAGGAAACATTCCTCTTTCCTGAGCCCTTCAGTTAGTATGCACCTGCTGTTGTGCTGCAGAAATAGATGATATTTTTTGATGATGATATTTTGTTTGAACCTTCAGCTCATTTTTAGAGCCCTGTAGAGGACAGAAATGTCCTCTATAGGGCTCATACCACCTTGTCTTTTTTTTTTTTTTTTTTTTTCTCTCCATCTTATACCACCTCCTCTCCCGAGTCCAGTCCTGACCTTTTCTTCTCCAGACCAGTTTGACTGCATTGGTCCATTTTGTTGTTGCTGGCTCTCAGTCCCAGCTTGTCTCCATCTTTTTGCTCTTGGCTTAGCAAGCCATAGTTTTCACTTTATTACCAGATGTTTTCCTACTTCTCCCTCATGCCTCTGACTAGGATTCAGTTTTCTTCTCGTCTCTCCTCTCTGTATTTGACTCTTTCTTTGACTATTACAGGTTTCCCCATAATAACCTAATCATATCTGCATATCACTGCTATTTTTGCCCATCTCATCCATCAGTTGCTCACATTTTTCCATGTGTGTGGCTTTCCATCCTAGTTGTGTGTCCAGTTGGTGCCAGCCCTTTCCCCATCCTGCTTGTAGCATGAGCTGCTCTCTTCTAGTGAGGAATGCATGAGGTTCGTGAATTCGGCCTCTTGTCCCTGCTGGTGAACTCTGGGGGAGGATTAAGGAAAGAATACAAGAAACAGACGTGCTAAAGTGCTCCTTCCTGTGAAGCATTTGCTCTGGATTCCAGAAAGCTGTTAGGGACTTCTTGAACTGAAAGACTTCATCTGCTGTATAAAATCTTCTTCAAAAGACCTGTCATCCATGAGGTTCACAATTTACATGTACTTTGTTTCCAGTGTTCTACGTGATTTTACTTTTAACACCTGTGTTTAGGAAAACTAAGGAATCATTATGTTTATTCAGCTTTTCTACATAGTTCATGATGATTCTTTTGTGTTCAGTGCTCTTTTACCAGTACTTTGTCAAGCCTACTACAAGTCTAAAAATTGTAGTTTCTTTGACAAGACTGTTCCATGCTTTCTGTTATCTCTTATAGTGCCTTTTTTTCTTATCTCTTCACCTCTTCTAGTGCCATTTTTTTTCCATTCCCTCATTATTCCTGGCCTCACTGATCAGTTTGTTTTGTTTTAATTTGCTGTTTCTATTTTCTCTTGAATGAATTTCCTTGCCTATGCCCACTCTCAATGTTTTCTGGGCATTTGCAAGGAGATTGGTCTCTAACAGGGCTGTTTGGCCCCACGTAGCCAGGTGTTGCAGTTGCATGAAAAGTTCTGTTAAGCCCCCAAGTCCTGAGCTCACGCAGCGTCAGTAACTGAGATTTATTTTATGTTTTTATCAAAGGTGTGAACAGCATCAGAAGTTGAGAAACAAGGATAATATCACAGATATTTTAACACGAGCTGTGGCCCTTTATTTGAGTCTACCTACTTTGTGCAGCTAGGCTTGCTGCAGTAGCTCAATGCTGCTTTTATGCCAGGCAGCCCAGAACTGGGCACTCTGCTCTTGATGTGTCCCACCAGTGCGGAGCAGGAAGAAGGATCGTTGCCTGAAGCTGCAGACCACCATCTTCCTCAGGAAAGGATGCTTCCCAGGATGCTGCCTGGCTGCCTTTGCCCTAGCTGGCTCATACCCAGTTTGTCCACCACAGTCCTCGGGTTTGTTTTTGCAGAGCTGCTTTCCAGCCATTTAGCCCCAGTCTGTTCTGCTCTTACCAGAGAATTGGGTAATTCATCCCAGGTGAAAGATCTGGTACTTCCATTTGTTAAACTTTGTGAGGTTCTCCTCTTCTTGGAGGTACCTCTGAATGACAGTGTAGGCATCTGATCCATCAGACATTCCTGATAGTTTTGACATCAGCAAGCTTACAGATGGTGTGCTCTGTGCCGTTATCCAGGTCCTCAGTGAAGATCTGGCGCCAGTTTTGATTCCTGGAAGAAACCATTACTAAGTGGCTTCCAGCTGGATTGATGATGACTATGACCCTTTGAGCCTGGCAGTTCAACCAGTTTTCAGTCCATTTTGCTGTTGGTCTCATTCGTGATGAGTTTTTCTGTGAGGATGATACGGGAGATAGCACTGAAGCCATGCTAAAGTGAAGATAACCATCTCATCTGCTCTCACCACTGAGCATGTTATCATGCTTGGAGTAGCACAAGCTGAGAAGGCTCTCAGCTTGGAGTAGCACAGTTTCCCCTTTTTAACCCCCTGCTGACTTCTTCCAGTCACCTTCTTCTCTTTAATATGTTTCTAAATGTTTTTGAAGATTATTTGCTCTAATAATCCTTGATAAAGTATCAATAGAACAGTAGTGAGAATTTAGGAGCATGTGTGCCCAGTGAGCTGTTGGTTGAAGACATAATTTTTATCCTGTCCTGAGGGAATAGAATTGGGATCAAATTAAATGTCTGTACACTTGAGCAGATCTGACTGGGAACTGAAAAGTCCAGGTCTGGGAAGTACCCTTGTAAAGTCATCTTCAGCATTCATGGTATATTGGATCACTTGGCATCCTAATAATGGGGATTTTGCATTCTAATCTAGAAATAAAAACATTTTAGGTCACATCCCACCTCTGAGTCTTTTTCAGGAAATCGTGTTTGTGAATGAAAGAAATTAAGAAAGGTCTGTTTTAGTAAATGTTTTTGACATTGGCTCTCAATACGTCCTTTGAACTTTCAGATCTCTGGAGAAAAATACAGATATTAATACAACCTCTAGATAGCTGTGTTTTGAAATCTCAAAAATTTCCAAGAAATCACAATACTGCAGATAGAAAACAGTTATTGTGCCAGCTGGCAACCAGTTGATGACAGATCATTTCATGTTACTATTTCTTCATTTCTTTTACACTGTATTTTGAAGCACTCATGGAGTGTGAGCTGTAGCTGTTTTGTTGAGAGGAATAATTTTAAGCAGTTACATTTATTTTCTTTTTTCTTCAAAGTTTCGTACAGTAGGTACCTTGTTATATTGTGTTAATTGTATCTTAAGTGCATACAATTTTTATTCCTGTTGTTTCAGTCCTTTTCTTTAGGCAATTGATTTATGAAATCTTGGAGCTCTATGTTGAAAAGAAATCTGTTTGGACAACCTGTGACACTCCTGATGTCTGTCAGTGTAGATGGTTTCCATCTGCAATGTGTGCAGATTGCAAACTGGAATTTCCAAGTCAAAAATAAGAAAGCAATGTTTGAATGTTTGTGCTGCAATTCTTATGAGCGTCTCTGCTCATTTTCTCAAAATGTCTCCTAAATGTTGAATTAATAAAGGTTTCTATTGATATTTCCTGCTTTGTATTCCTATTGTGAAAGTGTTTGGAAATGAAAATCTTTGCTCTATCATGAACATACCGAAGTCCAAGATTAATATAATATGCCTGCAGCTGCTGCTATAGCTTTGATCCCTTACTGTTTCTCAAAGGGCAGAGCTGACCCACCAGCCCACCAAAAGTAGCTAGTCCTCACATCTTTAATCTGTGTCTTCTTCACTCTGAGACTGATCTGTAGAGAGCAGGGAGGGAAGCTGTATTCTGTCCTGTTATTTTTACATTGCATTTGGATGTGTGCGTGGCACTTTTCAAAGAGTACTGAGTATGTCGTCTTTGGCCTAAGCTGTATAAGACTTGAGACGTTCAGGTGAGATGAAGGCACAAGCTAGCACCCAAGTGAGACTTTTTGCTGGAGGCAGAAGGCCATGGGAGGATTTTCTAGAAAAACATGAAAGAACCAATTTCACTAGCTTTGATCTCTTAAAGGTTTGTTGTTGTGTCTCTGAAGAGCTATTCTTAATGTGCTTAAGGTGGTTAGACGATTCCCAATTCCCAGGGATTGGGAACCCTATTTAACAATCATTGACAGGCCTTGCCAGGAGGCTTCTTAACTGAAAATGGTGATACTGGATACGCTGGATAAGATCACTCACCATCCTATTCGTCTTGCACACAGTGGATAAACACCCACTTGTCAGAGACTCTTCACGCACAGGAAAGGACTTTGGATCTGCATGGCCTTAATAACGTGGATCACTGAGAAGATGCTTCAGTTTCTGGGATCTCAGTCCCTCTTCTATGTCTGCAAATGTAATTTGGTTCCACAGTTTTACTGAGTTGTTGAAACTGCATCAGTTAATAGAAGAAAAGCACGTGTAAAGCCTCTAGTTAAGAAGGAACAAGAAGTTTCATGTAATTTCATGTCCCGGTACAGAGCAGAGGAGTAGAATTTGATATGATGGTTAGAGGTACAAGGTCAATTTTACTGTACAGTCTGAATGCCCTTGTGCTGGAATGGGAGTGGAATATATCCCACTGGATACCTTTGTATCATTATGATACTTTTGCCTGTTATAGAAGGAGGTTGACAGATGAAGAAAATACATATACTTGCATCTCAAATAAGCAAAAACAAAGTAAATTTATCAAGTCTCTGTTTTCCTTAACTCCTGATATAAGTGTTCTCCAGGTGTCAGAATAGGCAATGTAGAAAGAGTGCAAAATGTGTGACGCTGATATGAAAAAGGGCATTTCTGTCTTCCTTTGTGTGTCAAGGGTGTGACCTTTTGAATATAAACGGAAACAAATTGCTAGTGACAGCTTCTGATTTCCACAGATCTCACTTGAAAAACATTATTGCAAATTGTGTCTCAGTCAAAGTGCTTTTCCCAGTGAATTATTCATGAAAATCACTTAATCGGATAGAGCACCTGCTGAGAGGGTTTTGCATTGCATACTAACCTATAGAAAAGAATCCTGCAATTGAACCAGAAGTATCAAAATTCATTTTGCTTAGGTGATTTCTTATAATGCACCACGTTAAAGGTAATGACAAGCATGTCCTTGCAGTTCTGTGGCATTTAAAAACTTTAATTAAAACTGGAAAGATCACATCCTAAAAGCATGGAGAACTGTGATGGGAGATTTGCTGAGATCTAACTATTAAAAAACTTTACCCTTCATCTTGGTCAGTGCATCTATGGCTGTAACTGATATGTCATTATTTTGGAGACATGAGAATTTTTTTTTTTCCCAGAAAGAAAGAATGAATGTGGCTGCCAGTTAATAATTAGGCTGATATTGAGACTGTTTTATGCCATGTTCCTCAGGCATACCCATTTGGTCATGACAGTTTTTTTTAAGCAAGTGGAATGCAGATAAAGTTCTCCAATACTATAAAAATAAGGACTAGATTTATTGATAGCAATTTTCTGTTTTAATAGTGTTTGTTATTTTTTCTCACAGTTGCCATCAATTTCCAACATGACTTTCATCCAGAAGATGTATACTCATCTTTTTTTATAATTATTTGCTTAATGGAATAATTTTAATTCTTAATATTATTTAAAGAATCCTGTTAACTTTCTTCTGCTTTTGTGTGTGCATGTGTGCTATTTCTTCTTCAGATGATGCTGATACCTGGAGCCCCAGCTCTGTCCTTGTCAAGTATTTAGCAAGATATTTGTCTCATTTTTCTTATTTAGTACCTTAACAGTCACTTTTCTAAAAGGCTTATAATCAGTAATCCCTGGAGAGAATACTAACGAGCATCAGTATCCTTTCCTCTCAAATACATCTATAAGACACACTTTTCAAGCTGAAACCCATTTCTAAAACCTCCCTGTTTTTGTCCAGCATTTTACAACATGTGCTTCTCTTTCGCTGCCAGCTGGAGAAAAGAGTAAAAAGAAGGTGGGAGTGATGGGAAGAAAAGAAGCTGCCGCTCCCTGCCTGTCCCTTCCTGACTCTGAGGCAGGGCCTGGAGGTGAGTCAGAGGTGCCAAGTTGGCATTTATGTTTCTCGGCTATGTACAACAGGAATGACCTCCATTAAAAATCTAAAAGCAAAAAATCCCTCCCCCTACAAATGTACTTTATTTAATTTAGTGCTCTATATTGCTTCTGTGACTTACTCTGCTGCAAGCCAGTGGTATTGGAGCAACCAAGGAAGCAGTGAACTCGTTTAGAAGTTGACGCGGCCAAGGGCTGTCTGAAGGCAGCCCCCCTGTTGAAGAAACCGTGCTCCCAACCAGCATCATCGTCCGTGTCCAACCTTCCTAGGGTTACTAGGCAGGACCTGGAGCTTCTCACCTTGGTAAAGAGCCTAACTGGTGATGTGTAAAGAGCCTTTTGTTCATGTGCTTTGTTACTTGTGTTAAATCATGCTTTTCCTGGTTTAAGCAGCTGATTGTTAATCTGGAAACTATCAATGCAGTTTGCTTAATGGCGAAGCACCATTTGTGTATGTATTGTGCTGTGTTTAGACTACAGGTAAATGTAGAATGTTAAATTGTGTCAAAGCTAAAAACTGAAAACTGGCTAAAAGGATCTCAGTCTCAGGAAGTGATGTAGCTGTTATTGTGCATTAAAAATCAGTTACAAGATCTTATTTAGCTTGTCAGTCATGCAACTTTATGCAACTTTAACTTCAGCTGCACAGCAAAATAGTTTCTTGTTGGTTTAAAAGATTTAAGAATAAACCCTGTGTACTGGAGTTGATTGTCACTGAGTATAGTAAATAGTTCTGACTAATGGGGATTGATACTGGTTGGGCAGCATCTTGCAGATTCTACTGTCATATTTAATAAAAGTAGTCTTGACCCATCTAATCATGCCTGCCTGTTGGGTAATAGGAAGAGATTATTTTGTGGAGAGGATGTTTTTAGTATTTAGCACGCAGCAGCACAGAACCTTTATTGTGTTAGAGCTCCTTGTGCTTTCAATATGCCACCTATTTGGTTTATAATCTTATGTTTTGCACAGACTCACCAGCAAGGAGGAATCTCAAGCTCCTCGTACAGGCTCAGCTATTGTGCCCTTCCCAGTCCCTGGAATTTCTTGGCTCCCCCCCAAATGAGAGCTCTAGGAACCTGTTAAACCTTAACTACTCAAAGTAGTTTTGAAAGAAAATTATTGCTTTCAAAAGTCCTAAGAAATGAGTCAGCAAATGCTAAAACAAACCGGAATCCAGTTGTTTGGCAACTTTTCCAAGCACAGTTTCCAAGTAAGACTTCAAGAGTGTAATGGCTATTCTCCATTGTGCCAAAATGTACATTGCTGTGGTAAATTCTTCACTATATTATTTACCAGGAAAAACTGCTATTGTTGTAGCTTATTGTCCTTAATATTGATAATTTAAGCTGTGATCACAGTTATTTTGTATAATAGCATAATGAAGAAAGTTTTTTTTTTATGGCACTTAGTATTAATTTTTTGGTAGAATTAGAAAATAAACTTCTTTCTGAAATTCTCAGAACTTTAGAGAGAATTTTTGAAAAGCTTTTGCTGGCCTTTTTTACCCACGGTGTCTTGATCTCTTTTGTGTGGAACTTTAAATAAGCCAGTGTTGTAGATCAAGAAAATACCACAGACCTACTGTGTCACTGCTGATTTTTTTTTTTAACTGGTTACATATGTTTAGTATGAACTAGCAAATCTGAGGAACCAATTCCCTGAGGAAATGAAACCAATCTTTTAGCACATGTGAGCAACGATGGTAGTGAGATTATCCTTTTTCACTTTTTTTTTTTTGAGTATAAAAGATGGCTTTTGAGTTGCAAAAAGACCTTTGTCCTAAGGTTATAAACTAACTCTTATTCTATTTTTTGGAAGCCCTGTAGGGAAAAAGGAAGAGCCTAAGAGTCAGCTGTCTAATAGATATATTCTGAAATAAGAGTATAAACCATTTTGGAGCGTTGTCGGAAAGCTCATAGAACACTTTAAAAATCTACCCTGTGATAAAAATGGGCCAGAATTTCACCTCATGCAGGGCAGGGGCTTTCTTGGTGAGCTGCTGGCCTATACTAGCTGAAAGGTTGCTCCAAGTGTGTAAAGAGCCACTTCATTCCTGATGCAAAGAGCACTTGTGCTGCGACTAAGAAGGGACCAAGATGGAAAGAACTTTAGATCTTCTCTTATGCTCTGAGCTCCTAGGTTGGTAAAGCAGTTAAGCTTGAGTGTCTGTGGTTTCTGTGAGGTTTGTTTTGTTTTTGTTTTCTAACTTATTGATATACAAAAGTGGGCTGTATCTGGCAAAAGCACTTTAAGATTTGCAAAGAAGCAGGATCCAGAAAGATTAAAACTTTCGATCTGTGCATAGGATATTGAAAAACCAAAACAATTATTTCCTGGAGACTTTGTATGTAAAAAGAATTCAGTATAGTGGGTTTTTTGTGTGTGAATACTGCTTTCTCTCATCTTTGTTTCTTTCTTTTTTACTGGTAAGACCAACTGTCAGGGATTCTAGATATGGTGACAAGGGAGGTGTTCTGAAGAAAAACTTTACATCAGTGTGCATTTATTTTATGTTGTATTAAAAATAGTCTCTGATCGAGAGAAAAAAAAACAGTGAAAGTTGGCTCTTCTCTCTCTTTCTTGAATATGTGATGTGCTAGGCGAGTGCATATTTGCTCTTCCATTCGCCTCGCTTCATATACATCTCAGTATGTGTTCTCTCCATGGTGTTTGCTTCAAAATAAATTTCCAAACTTTAGGAATAATCTCCTGTTCTTAGTAAATGAAAACACGCTTTCAATAAATTGAATGGCCAGCTGGGTAAAGGTTTAAACAGGAAAAGGACCCGGGACGATTCTGTGGTAGGTACGAGATAAACACGTTCTTGTTTATGCTCTGTTGATACTGACTGTTTAGAAGGCTGAATATTTTCTTCTACTAGCTTTGGGCTGGTCTTCAGAAAACTAAACAATCAGCCCTGTCTAGATGTCTGGCTTTGATCTTTGTTGTCATACTTGTCGTGAGAGGCTAGCTGACTAGCGATGTGTCGTCTCAGGCTTTGTCCCATCATCCCCCCTCCCCACGTTACCCGCAGATGGTTCAGAGGGGAGCAAAAGAAAGGCAGCCTGCCTAGAATTTTGACATCTTCCATAAATTCCCAGGATGCTGTTTCATGAATGTCAGCATATTTGCGGCTGCCCTTGCAGGTGCTTAAACAACACTTGTGGCCTTTCACCTAGCATGATTAACTTCCTTTTATTTCACAATGTTTACCATTTCTTTGCCTAACCTTTTTGTTTTTTCAGAGCACTTTTGAAGGAAAACTTAATAAGTTGCTCGAACACCTGCTTGCCACGAGGCAAACACTGAGCTGCAGATTGGCCCCAGGACAGAAGTCATAGGAGAGAGTTTACCACATCCTCCCAGCAGCAGATCAATCATATGACTTGGTGTCATCAATCTCTGCAGGAATGTGGTAGTGAGTTGCTTGTTTTGACACTTCTCATGCCATCTATGCTGTGGGTAAGCTACAATTCAAGGCTTTGTCTTTGGAATTCCATTGAATAGCAAAAGTGAATATTACAAAGCTTTTGCTTCCCTTGCTATAGGTCTGAATCTGCGTATTGTTTAAATTATGCCTGTCAAGCCCAGTTTTGTTTATTGCTTTCATGTGTGTATATCTTGCATGTTCCTAAGTAGGAGCTGGATATGTTTCTCTGCACTTTAGATAATTAAGTTAGCCAAAGTTTGATTGTAATTTAAAATTTTTATTGGCCTGAAATGTGGTGCAATCATTTTTTCCAGATGTGCCAAGTTATACAAAAGTAATTCAGTTGATGAATGAGGATTCTTCAATATGTTCAGTAGAGGAAGGTGAAAAAACAGAAGTTCCTTCTTGGAACATTTCTGATTCAGCAAGAAGGAAGAGGAGAGAAAAAAAAAGGGGGGGGGGGCGGAGGGGAAGGACAATTCCGAAGCTTTCTGTCCCTATAGCGACTGATTCAAAGGCAGCTCCATAATAAAGTGGCTGGTCGTTACCATCTGAGAGGAGTTTTTCTTAGCTGTATAGAGGAAATAGCCTAATGGCGTTTGAGACTAATGGCTCATAGATGGTTGCTTCCACCCAAGGTTGTAATAACTGCACCTCTGAGTCTCAGTAGGGAGAAAATGAAATGCGTATGGAAATAATCAGACAGGAGATCCAGCCTGATCTCACAACCTCTGATTATAGTCTCTGCATTTGTGGATAGGGTATTTCTTACACAGCGAAGTTAAGTGCTTGGTTGGTTTTGGTTTGTTAGTTGTCTTCTTGCGAGCTTGAACCGACCAGATGAGATGGGTTGGTCTCTCTGCTCGTGTTTGAGGCAAGGTCATGTTAAAGCAACTAGTCAGAAAGATAAAACCATAAAAGAGATGTCCAGCTAGCCAGAGACCCCAGCTGGTCCTTGTTAGTAGGGTGTATTGATAGAAGAGGAGGACATCCTGGAAAAGGAGTGGGATGATAAGGGAGGCCTTCCAGTGCTGAGACTGAGTGGGTAGGTTGGCTTCTGCAGCTGCTGGTCTGTGAGGGGGCACTTAATCAACTGCTCTTTTTTCATGAGATCCATCAGAGAGATTACAGAATAATACTTTTGTCATCTGGGCGGGGGGAAAAATGGAGGAGAGATGGATCAGAAATGAATCACTGACTGTTGTGAGATAAAATGTTTGGATCCTACAGAACATAGGTCAGCTTTTGTATGGCATACAACTTTTGTATAGGTTTTTGGGTTTTTTTTTTTTTACTTTAATCTTTTTATTTTAGGGACTATGCAGTCTAATCAGGAAGTCAGTGAAGTAACAAAATAGGAAAGCATGGAACAAATGAACAGTATCTAAAATCAGTTCATGATGTTGAGAACAGCGATCATAAAACACTGAAAATTTGAAAGAAATTATTCAGTTGACAGCGCTAGTGATTTGAGTAATAAATATGAACAGGTCTACTCATGTATCTACCTAATAACAACCTCGTTAGAGGAATAAACTGAATGAGAGAAGGCATATTTTACAAGTCTGGTTACAGGATGAATGAACAGGGCTATAGTGTAAGTTTTCAAAACTGCTCAGCACTGTTAAGCTTTAACTCAATTACTGTGCCTGAGCTTCAAGAAGATTGTAAATTTTTTCTCCCCAACCCTCCTGATATCCTCAAGTGAGCATAATCAGAGATCTAAGAAACTCAGCTTGCTAGTTGGAAATAAATGAACTGCAATTGCTTTTTTTAAATAATAAAAACAAATAAATCAGCAAATGGATGCTCAGAGTGGTTAAAAACATAATAACTTCTCAAACATAATAAAGAAACTGTGGAGAAAATGATCCCTGTTCCCTGTATGGGCAGTGTCTGGTAAAACATGTAATTAATCCGAACTGCACCCAGAAGGTTTAGACTACACGTTAGGAAAAATGTTCTAATTGCAAAAATAACGAAGCAATGGACTAAACTACTCAGTAAAGTTTTCTGATTGTCATTTCTGAAAGCCTAGAAATGCAGCCGTCAGAAATACGGAGAGGTTTGGTTGCTTTTGCTTTACAGCCCAAACCAAATTTCTCAAGGTCCCTTTCTGTGTGGGAGGGAATGAATGAGAATGGTTTAGAAACGAATGTATTTCAACTGGTTTTCTAGTTTATGATGTATGTGCCATTGTCATACTTAAATTTATTTGTGTGTGCATGTGTTGTGTGTGATAAAACTACAGCATAATTCAGTTGTATATTGTTAAGGTGGGTTGATTATAACACTGCTGTTCTTAAGTAGTACTGACTCCTGCTCTGTTTAGGAGACAGAAAGATTGATCTGAACTTGAATAATAAAAAAGAATTCCCACTCCATGAACTCCTCCTTTTATTCAAAAAAAAAAAAAAAAAGGCAAAAAAAAAAAATTCCGAAGAAAATCCTGAACTCAAATTGTTTATCGTGTGTCCCTGAAACATGTGTGATAAAGATTATTTTCAGTACATGGAGTTGTTTATCTGCAAGCATAAATGCAGACCATGCTGGATCTTTTGAACTGACTTTATTCAGGTCTTTAAGAGTTGTAAATACTTAGAGTAGAAAACATGTTTGTGGTTCTGAAGTTTCAAAGGGCCATTAGCATATCTATCACATTTCTGTTTTTTTTAAATATGAAATTAAAGCTTTGTAGATATATAACAAATGACAAGAAAGTCATAGTGTCATCTTCTGCAAGGAGTAATATTGTAGTTCCTTTTTGTTGCTATGATTGAATGAAGAAGCTGATCAGAAGATATTTGGAAGCTTATTTTCTGCATACATGTATACATGTATACACTCACATTTTTATATAAATATTCACACATGTACATATATTTTATTAGGAAAACAGATGCATAGATTTTCTGTAGAGGGGGTTATTTGGAATAATCTCTTATTAAAAAACATTATGGATTTGAGATGGCTATATTTAATACCATATATAATTGTTTGTTCTTTTTAAGTCCTGTTGTGGTATTACTGTCTTAGGTTAAAAGTATAAAATTTCATGATCGGTGTCACTAAAGGGCACTGTGATTTGCACTTGTTGTTTCACGTGGTAAATAAGTGCACCTGGGGAGGAATAACCCCAGGCACCAGGACAGATTAGGGGTCGACCTGCTGGAAAGCACCTCCATGGAGAGGGACCTGGGAGTCCTGGTTGACCCTAAGTTAACCATGAGTCAGCAGTGTGCCCTCGTGGCCAAGAAGGCCAATGGGATCCTGGCYKSMWYMGGRGGWGTTGCCAGCAGGTCAAGGGAGGTGATTCTGCCCCTCTACTCAGCTCTGGTGAGGCCGCACCTGGAGTACTGTGTGCAGTTCTGGGCACCCCAGTATAGGAGGGACGTGGAGCTTCTGGAGAGGGTCCAGAGAAGGGCAACCAGGATGATTAAGGGAATGGAACATCTCTCGTACGAGGAGAGGCTGAGTGAGCTGGGCCTGTTTTCTCTGGAGAAGAGAAGGCTGAGAGGGGATCTGATTAACATGTATAAGTTCAGGAAGGGAAGGGGACAAGCAGGGAGGAAGGGGACAAGCTGTTTTCACTGGTGGCCAGCGACAGGACGAGGGGTAATGGGCATAAGCTGGAGCACAGGAGGTTCCATCTCCAGGTGAGGAGCAACTTCTTTCCTGTGAGGGTGACAGAGCAGTGGAACAGGCTGCCCAGGGAGGTTGTGGAGTCTCCTACTCTGGAGGTCTTCAGAACCCACCTGGATGCCGCCCTGTGCCACATGCTGTAGGTGTGCCTGTTTGAGCAGGAAGGTTGGACTAGGTGATCTCTAGAGGTCCCTTCCAACCTTGAATATTCTGTGATTCTGTGAAATAAGGTGGGGTGTCATGAGCTGACCTACTGTTTCTGTGTTGGAGTACAGTTAAAGTATGAACCGTGTTTCTAGTCCAGCTGTTTTGGAACACATTGGGTGTTGAGAGGCCAAAATTGTTTTTTCTAAAGGAAAATTGAAATGTTACATTTGCCAGTGATGGAGGGAGGCTTTGGCTAGCTGACACAGTATTGCACTTATGTGGAGAGGTAGATTCATTTGTACAAACTGGTCTATCTTGAGTCTTATACTTTCATATAAGCTGATAGAATATAGTTGCATGTACTTGGAGATATTTGTGATTATTTTCTGTTCACATAAAATACTCTGAGCTTAGTATATATCAACATTCTAGTGTCAAGTACCTTTCTAAGTGTTGGAAGACAGGGATTGTCAATAAAACAGATATTAAAGTGCTTGTTACATCTGTTACATCTAATACATCTGTTGTTTGCAGGCCTAAGCTACATCTCTTATATATATATAAGTTTTATGCTAAAATATAATGTGTGAAATATTAGCCCCTCCAGTAACGAGAAAGAATGTTTGCTATGTAGGATAAAATTGACTTCATACTACAAATGAGATTTACTTTCATGGCTGTGTAACAGCGTGTTACCAAACTTCACCAGGACTGAGCTCACAAAATTCTGAACCAATTTAGCTGTGAAACCTACTATTGTAATCTTTAAAGACTAGAATGAAACCAGATTTAGAAAGAAAGCTTTGCTTCTGAGCTATATTTCTTTCTTTATACCATTGTGCTTGATTCTTCTTTCTCGTTAAGGAGATCTGGTCAGTGGCTTAACGCAGCTTCCTTGGGAAATGCTTTTCATGTTCAGGGTGTCAAAAGGTGATCGTTAGGCATAATGGAGGTAAGAAACTCTGCTCCTACATGTAATCCAGTCATTGTAATAAATTCTGCTATGGACAGCAGTAACGACTGCCAAAACGTGTAAGAAGTATGTTTTCCCTGTGAAAAGCCAGAATAATAATATTATTTTTAACAAGAAAATCTTAACAATTTAGAGATCAAAATGCTTCTGGTTTCTTGTAGATAATAGGAAGTAGATTCATACTTTCTTGTTACGTTTTGTTTGTTTTGAGGTACTTCCTAGTTTCTTTATGCAAAGATTATTGAACTCTTGAATATGCACGATTTATGAGGAACTGATAGACTTTGAAACTGATGGTTTCTGAATTTGATTTTCTCTTTATATAGTGATCCTGAATTATAGTGATTATCCATGTAGAATATTACATAGCTGCTGTTTCACTTATTGTTAAGTAGTTCAGAGCTATTATTTAGTAGTTCAGTGGTGTCATAAACCAAACTTAGTTGCTATAAATGAGACTTTTCCTTTATCTCCCGTGTTTATTAAATCTAATTCAGATTCAGGTGGGCTTGCAAATCTCACTGTGGAGCCAAAGGGAAAAGTGTAAGTTTTAGAAAGATCCATCTTTTTCCTCTTATCTCTCTTGTGTCCAGTATCTGCGTGTGGTGGCAGCATACTTTGGAAAAAAAGAAAAAAAATCTTTACTCAGAACACAGAAGTTTTTTAAAGAATAATTCCAAGTCCTGCAGATGTACAAATCCTTAGTGGCAAAATTGTCTGCTAGCAGTCATGCTAGCAGTATAACAGATTAATTGGCCTTGACTTTCTTGGGAAGGAAAAAAATCATCCTTCCCAAGGACGATGAAATACAGCCTGTGGTAAGTTCTGTTCCAATAAAGGAGTTTATCAAAACAACTTGCTTGAATCCAACTTTTTCCCTTCCAGATGGGGGGAAAAAAAAGTTTGATATGGTTACTGCTAGAAATGTGGAAGTTGCTTTCAAAATTTTCCTCAGAACCTATGCTGAAGCCTCACAATTTAGATTGCACCCTATTGCAATGAAAGCAGTGATTTCAACAGCTGGTGCTGAAATGAATTTTTGAATAAGAACACAGGCTGAGATCATCTCAATAAAACAGAGTTTGGATGGTAATTAAACTCCATTCAGAAATTATTCTTTGAAGACATTTTGAAGAGGTCGCCAAAGATCCACTCTTGCCTGTACTTCATTGGAAAGATGCCTTTTACAGGGGAAAAGGAGAAGGGAGCCTCCTTCAAACTAGGAACTTAAAGTTCCCCAAATAAAATCTTGTCTGAGAAATAAAGATTTGTCTTTAAAAAATACATATATATGAAATTGCACTTTCTTGAGAATATGTGCATTTCAGATTGGTGCTGAAATGTTAGGATGAAGATGTAACTAGCCCAACAGATGGGCCTGGTATACCTGACTGGGATCAGAGAATGCCCACAGGAGCAGGCCTCGCATTCCGCTTCCCGGGCGGATTTCAACAAGCTTGAGGATTCAGACCCCTAATTAAAAAACAACAACAACAAGAATCCCCACAAGGTACCATTTTTTGGGATTTGGCTGATTCTTCATATGGGCTCAAAGTCTGCTCACTGCTTGGCACCAGGAGGTGCCAGTGCTTTTTGGCAGAAAAATTCTCAAAGTTGTTGTTGTTGTTGTTGTTGTTATTATTTTAATATCTGAGAAGAGACTATAGCAAGTTACAAAATCTTACGTCCCCTCTCAAGCTGTGAATCCTGCAATGATGCAGCATTGGACAGACCTGGGGTTGGGGCACAAGTGCTATGCCATCTTCCTGTCCATGAGGAGGTCTGTCAGTGTTTTGGTCTTTAGGATTATTGCAGGATTTCTAAGAGGAAGTTTCTGCGTAAACATGTTGCACTTCAAGATAAACACGAGGACGTGCCAGGGATGTCATTGTTGGTGCAGATGCCACCTCCTCAGGCTCCTTCTTTATGACCATCTGGCTAAGTTCATCCTACAGTGGGAAAGGGCTCTTCTACTCTAGCACTGCCCAGCATGCTAGACAACTTGTTTGTTTTACACAATGAGAACAAATTTGTATTAAATTTATTTAGCTTATTATTACAGGTATTAGCTTATTTCTTCTGCCACATTATAAACAAAAACTACAGCGATATTTTTGTTACAGAGGCACATTGTTCTGTACACTGTTTCTCCTGCCTTACCTTTTAATGATATGCTGAGTAAACTAATTGGAAAATCCTAATTCCTATCCCAAATATTTGTGTTTGTATATAGTTGAAATGTTCTCAATAGGAGTATTCTGAATTTGAAATAACCACATTGGAATTTCATTTTGAACATTAGCTTGCATTTCATTGATGGTGATTAATTCTAATGTGCATTACCAGGTCTAAGGAAGAAAAACTTTTCTAAACTTCAGAGTACAGGTGGTACATGTTTTCAGCTAGTGTTGGAGGCGCTAAAAGATTTCTCTCTGAATTTATAAATAGATTTGTGTTATTTGCAACTTTAAATATCTTCTCTGTTTCACAATGTGGCAAATGATTGCACCTTTTGAATATGAGACTTGAGACTGATAACTAAATGAAGTGATGCAAAACTATATTGAAGTTATTTTGTAAAAAGGAGAAGCTGGTCATACTTTGTTTACATCCATTAGCTGGTCATTAAGTTATATTTGGTTTGGTGGTTAAATTTTTAATAAAAGAATGAAGAACCGAAAAGTAGAATAAAAGGGTATATGAAAGCGTATCATACGAAAAGTTGAGCTGTATCACTGCAGTTGTACAAAAGAACTTTGCATTGGAGTCATACTTTGTGTTGGATTCAATTCTGATATGTAGGCACAATGAACTCAGGAGAACAAAACCAGAAAACAGATATTATTGTTCCTCCACTCTTAAAACCTGGCTGCGTAAGCAACTGATTCAGTATTTGCATGACTGAGGAGGTAAAAACCTCCAGCTGGGAGCAGAAAGAGGGCTGGAAATGTGCAGAAGTAGATCTGCTGTTTGCTCTGTCAGCACCTGAGCTCGGCAGGGAGACCTGGCTGCCTTCTGCCCGAACTGACCTCCCTGCTGTGCCAGGGAGCAGGGCTGGCAAAGGGCTGTGCCCCATGGGAGCGGGCAAGTCCCTGGCAGGGGAGCCACGAGTGCCTGGAATTAGGATATCCACAGACAGGAATGCAGAGGTAGACCCTCCTGCTGGTGCACAGTGAGAGTCAGAGCCTGTTACCATACAATACTACCAGATCTAAATACGTTACTTGTTTAAAATAAATCCATGTTAATTATTTCAGCGAGTTGTTCATTCTTGCCACATGTGAAGATGAGTGGGGATACCCTACTGGTGGTTTGCAGTGCCCTGAGACTCCTTTTTGTGAGGAGCCCCGAGGCGAGGAAGGCGGCCGGCCTGGGCTGAGGTCAGGCCTTGCTCTGGGAGCCTGGCAGGGCTGAGGCGGCCCCACGACCACCCCTTGCACATCATGTGTGTGGTGATCACTGGTGGTAATAACCTCATGGGTTCCCAGGGTAGCCCCAGAATGGGCGCTTGAGGAGTGCAGTTTTGGACCCTCGGCCTCTGAATCCTTGTAAGTTGTAGCTGTTTGAGCCCTTGGTACACGCAGTCCTGGGATGTTTGGGCCATTCCCATGGGATGCTCATGGCTCTGAAACCTCAGCCGTGCTTTGGGAATGCAGCTCAGCATTCCCTTTTGTGCTTGGGAGCTTTAAGCAGATTCGGTTAAATCTCTAATCTTGTCAAAATGAACTTGGTTCATTACTCTCAGTTCAGCTGTTTTCTATTCCAAATATAAATGAAATAATTCAGAAAAATCTGCGCAGCATTTTAAAATGTGGTAACTTCCCCCTCCAAGTTTTTGCTGCTCTGGCTTATAACAATTTGGAAAAGGCCTCTGGAGCTTGTTCTTGCTCACGATAACTGTGACCATGAAGGTCACTGTGAGAATGGGGTTACATCTGTAGAACTGGTATGCATGCTAAATTGAGGAAGTGTTTCAGCAGCTGCGTCCCTGGGAGCTGCAGGCAGTCACTGAGGAAAAACAGCATCGACAAAACTCATCTTCTGCTGCACTCTCCTCTTGTGGGCGCTTAACAATAATAGGCTTAATAAAGTCACTGTATCAAACAGTGACAATTCTGCATCTTAGAGTTACGAGACAAGATTTTTTATATTGTTTCATTATTTTTTCATTTCTTTGCTTCTTTATTTCCTTTGCTTCATTCTTACGTATATTGTCCTCTGTAGGAGACTGGTGGCAAATATTGAGTACAAAATCGGTGGAAACAAAATGTGAAGTTTGATCATGAATTAATTTGACTGTAATTGAAGCTGTGCTCTCTTTATCTTAAATGTGCATTGCTAGTGATGGGGAGGATGTACGTGTCCATGATGTGACACAGTGATATAAATAGCCTTCTTAGTGACATAATGATGTAGTTTTTCTTAGTGACCTAATGCCGTAATTTTTGAAATTAGTAAGAGAAAGCTTGTATAACCATCTTTAATTTACAGTAGTGTTTTCTGGAGCTCAGAGCATTTCAAGTAATTTTACTGAAATTTCACTGAAAAAATAAGTGTAATTTTCTTACCTTTATTTTCTCTGTGCAATTATACTCTAGATGATACTAGCAACTAGATCAGTTTGTTTTATGTATAGTATAATCTTTCTGCAAGCTAACTAGTGGTAAGATAATAAAACACTGTGCTAAATGGTTTCCTCGTAGTAGTAGTACATTATTCTCCTTGGAAGACAATGCTGTTGTCCTTCTGTTTAGTTATTTTATGAAAGGTGATTTCAACGATTTTTTTTTTATCTCTAGCATCTATCAGGAGGTGTGGATGTGTTGAATGTTTTCAGTCAAAATAACTGAAAAGTGTAGTGTATTATCCGGTGATAAACTGTTTGCTCTTTTAGAAGCAGCAATGGAAGTGACTCTTCTGTGAAAGATTGCAGTGGAGCCCTTGTGCGTTTGCAGAGTCCTTGCAGAGAAGCTAGTACAGTGACTGACCCCTTGGCAGATCTCGGGTAAGCCCAAAGCCTGCTGTAGCTGCTTTACCAGGCAGGCCAAGCAGTCACAACGTGCTAGTTCCATATGTTTTTAATATCCAGTGAGCCCCTGTAACTCCTCATTTCCTTTCCTTTCATGCAGGCCTGTCTCTACGTTTTAGAGTAGAGCAGTGTCTTGGATCCCAGTGCACGCAAGTCTTCTCTGGACTGCATTTTAGTCCCTTCTCTCAGCCCTGCTGCTGAAACAGGGTTTTCTCCTGCTTTCCTGGCTAGCACTTTTTATAGGCCTTATTTCAAACAGTATAGCTCATCTCACTGAATTCACTTTCTACTAAAGCATTTGGTTAATACCTTCTTGAATCTGCAGTGTAGATTGTCACTTCATGACACATTGCCACAGCTGCCCTTTTTCTCGTGGTGCTTATTTGGTGGAGAGGTGAGCACAGGGGGTTTTTGCATCTATGAATTTTACCCAAATCTTTTTTCATGTCAGACATGGGACGTTCCTTCTCAGCACTTCCCCAATATGTGTTGGAGTGGTGGCATTGATGGGTACTGCCCACCAGCTAAATTCATCAGCCCTTGGAAATACTAATTATAACTGCCTTTCAGGCTCTCTAGTAGAGATTCACTGGGGTTGAAGTGACCTCCAAAAAGCTAGTGAGGTTTCCTGAGGTGTTGCATGCTGCCCTTCACGCTGGTAGTTGTCAGCTATGCTTTCACTTATGTTTACTCCTCTGCTTTCTTTGCTTTTAAGGGCTGGGGGAAGTTAGCTAATAGAAGGGAATTTCAGGCAAATTTGGCTGCCGAGCAAACTGAGTTTAAAAGAATTGATAGTCCATTCCTTTCCCCAACTGTTTTCAGAAATTTAAAATGTAAATAACTCAGGGACTCTCTTAATTCATTCTGGATATTTTTTCTATCTTTTTTCCTTTGGTAGTAGAGAGTATTTTAAAGGTTTTTGACGTCAAACAAGAAAAACAAGAAATATCCTGGTCTGGAAGAAAAAGAAGGAGGAGGAGAACTAAGAGAAACACCAGATGTGAAAGGATTCAAAATATCTGGCAACATGGGTAGATAAACAGAACTTATTGCGCAAGTACATGTTCCTTATTAAGAAAAAATAATTAGAAAAAGCACTAAGCAATTTTAATTTTGTAAGTACAACTATTTTTAAGCATCTGCCATTTCAAATAGGAGTAAAATCAATTCTTGTTTAAATATAGTAGATAAAAAGTTCAAGCATTTGCAAATTTATTAAATTCTCCTTGAAATCACCTATATCAGTGTGTAGTAATGAAGGAAACATTGCAAGTGCCATCTCTTTTTGCAATTCTTAAAAAAAAAAAAAAAAAAAAGAGTATTAATCAACAGTATGGAGTGACTTGATTTTCAGCGAAGAGATCTTTCTATATTTTTAATATATCTATTTTTATTTTCATGCTGCCCTTGCATGGAGTCTCTTTTACACTTGTGCTCTCTCAACAAGCTGGGATGGAGCAATGCGTTGCCTCATGATTTGCTGCATCACCTCACCTTTGTGCAGAATTATCCCGAGTATCCACGAGGAAAGTGCTTGCAGGTGATGTGTGTCGCTACTAGTATCAGGCAGCCTTGGAGCTGGAGATTGATAGGAAGGAGTTCTCCTCCTTTCTATATTCATTGCTAGTAGGGAAAGCTTCGAGAAAGCCTGTCTTCTCCATGAGGAAAAAAAGCCAACACCTTCTAAAAGTAGCTGCTGCTTCAGGTAGCTACCATTTCATTTATTCTTGTCCCTTTTCACTGATATCTGAAAAGAAACCCAGTTCCTGGAGTGAAGTTATTTTGGACTGTTGTTATCATCTTGTCAAATGGTAGTAAAAATGTACCTTGTCTTTTGTAGCAACTTCTTGGTGAATTTTGGTCATGAACATATATAATTTGATCTTTTCCAAATCTTTGGTCAAGATTTTCCTGGGCTATTCTGCTGTTATACTGTACATGAACTACTGGAATGTTAAAAATGACAGCGGGTTTTTTTTTTTTTTTTTTTTTTTAATTTCTGTAAGTGAATTATTTTCTGTTAGGGTAGAACAGACTTTGATTTAGGTTTGAAAACAAATACATAATGAAACTTACTTAAAATATGTAATGTAATTTAGTTGACAGCTAACTTGCAATGAGGCTCTCCTCAAAACAGTGCTGCTTTGCCAGCTGAGCTGACAGGGCACATAAAAATGAATAATTATTAATGAATAATTAATACAGATAAATGCACACATAATTATCTGTAATCTGCCCTTTGAACACATATCCTGCTTATAACTGAAAACAGCCACCCACCCTCCTTAGAGCACTGTGATCAGTTATTTATGGCCCTAGTAGACGAGGGCATATAGAGCCTTACGTTATAGCTGCACTTACGGTGGGTGGCTGGGATGCATTATTTATGATTCCCTTGTGATTTCTGCCACAACAGAGAGGAAATTCAAAGGGATCTCTTAATATTTTGCATAAATATTCATATTCCAAGAAACCTGTTGTTAAGAAGAAATTAAGCTGTGATCTGCAATGCCAATTGTTGGGGAGGGGAGCAGGCTGTCACAGAACAGCATAGATTATCCTTGTCCAGTTCCGTCAGTAATGCAGCTGTCTAACCAACCGTGTTGGTAACATTATACTCCTATCCCATGTGGCCTGTAAAGTAAAATTTCTCAACGCAAGCAAGTCTTGCATGTTGCTGTGATATATTTGGTTTTTCATTTTTTTGTATTTTTTGACGCTTCATGGTGGTTTGTGTTTTTCACAGAAGCACTGCTGTTGTAGGTGTCAAATAGCATGTTCTAATTGGCCATTTTAGCATAAAATAAAAGCATACAACTGAAAGGAAAGTATCTTAATGAACTCAGTTAATAACTGCATATCAAAACTATGCCCGGTTGCTCATGGTATGATGACTATGAAAGTATCTGTATGAATTGTGTGTACCGATTTATCCAGTCAGGTTGGTTTAATCTGGTGAGTTTTTAAAGATTTCTAATTGTTTGCTTTAGCTAGATTTTTTTTTCTAAGTTTACCTCATTAATCTTGTAATAAAAACACTTGGACTACCTTTTACCTCTTCTCTGCACCCGTATTCTATTTAAAGCTTCATCTAGAATGTATAGTTTTCTCACATTAATATATGTGTTATGACATATCACAAGTAAGTGTTACAAAGTGCTAGCTAAATAGGTTTGGAATCCTACATTCTTTTTCTCCTTAGGAATGAAGTTTGAAATGACAGAGTGCTGAGTAACGTTCTACTTAGTATCCCGAATGCAAAGTAAGCTCATTTAACTGTATTTATGTACCAATTAAAAGACATCATAAATTCATTGGGATGAAAGCTAGTGTATAAGCTTGACAATGAAATTCATTTGATATATCTACTTGTGGATCTGTAAGGTATATTTTTACCTTTTATTGTATAGTCGTACTCTTGGGAGTTTATTTGGCAGGAGGGGTCATGCAGTTGCATATGTTTCAAAGTATCGAGACTTTTCAGATAAACCCTTGTGATTAGAGTCTGTGTCTTGCGAAGAGTCTCCGAAAGGAGAACTTTCCAAGTGTGTAGGTGTGTTAATCTCACCGGAATCTAGGGCCTTTTCCATATGTATTTGTGTGAGTGTAATGGCTCACAGAGGAGTGACGTTGGTTATGCTGAAGTCAACACTTCATGAAGGACAGAAGAATGAAATGGTGACCAAGGCCTATAAGTTTGCATTTACAGAGATATCGTTAAATATTTAATCTGCATACTTCCTGATTTTCTGTTACTGTTTATTTAAATGTCTCAAGTAGAATTATTGATGCAATAGGCAGCTGTTTTCTGAAGCATTTGAAATAATAAATTCAGATTTTCACAAAATAGGAGATCTTTTATTTTTGTTGCATGAGTAGTCAAATACCACATATATTTTGGATTTCAGTAGCAGTAATAATGAATCCCTAAATGACTTCACAAATCCATGCTGTAGCCTTTTCTTTGTTTTTACTGGCATAAACTCATATTTCTTTTAAGTAAGTTAAGAATCTCTTTATCAAAAATTATTGTGTTTGTTGGAAGAAAGCTTGAATACTTCATACTAATAAAAAGGTTTTGAGGTAAACTTTCTCAATACTAATCGAAGTTACAGAAATTATTTAGAACTTATATTAGTATAGCTCAGGCCATAACTTAAACTGGTAAATGCTATCACAAAATCAAAGCCTTACATGACTTTGTGACATTGTTTCATCAGACGTTTGTGTCTAGAAAAATTGTGGTCAGTGCTTCAAAATTATAAATGAGATTAGCTTTAAGTTTGTACAAGGCTTACAAGTTGTGTGGAAGTTAAATATCTCACTCCCACCAATCTGAAGGAGCCTTGTGGACAGTTTACACAGCTATAAAGCAGAAATTCGTTTTTTGACCAGGAAAAAGGTCATGGGCTCTTCCTTGCAAACTGATGGAATTACTTCTGTAAGGTTGGAAGCAGCTGGCAGCTTGGTTCCACTTCTGCAATAACAGACTTGAGAAAGAAGGAAATGTGGAGTCTGCATCTGTTAAGTCATCTCTCAGACTTTTTCTGTAAAACAAATCTGTTAATGTTTGGTGTTTATACTTAAACTAGTAACTAGCATATATCCTTGTCTGGAGAAGCCCCAAATCTTCAATTTTTGTTGTAGTTCTGGATAATAGAGGGTGAAAAACATTTAGGCTTATATAGATCATGGAATTAACGATGCAGAACAAATACTGTGTGAAATACCTTTGTTTGGGACCGTGATAGGAGGAGGCCGTAAAATCAGCTCATAAAGCTAATCTTTCTATTGACCGTTACTTGAGTTGAAAAGTCGGGGCAGAGGTAGTCACTTGTGGTAAGCAATTCTGATGCCTCTTCGATGACTATGTGGTTACTGTCATTCAAAGTTCCTGTCAAACTGGACAGAGGCTTTTCTGCCTGCTTCATTTCACATCTCAATTTTTCCAAGCTATGGAAAAGGACCTACTGTGCTGTTGTAATAGTGTGTATCATCATATATGTGTGTGATATGTGATGGTATAGGCTGAGGGATCTGGGCTCAGGCTGAGGGAGCTGGGCCTGTTCAGCCTGGAGAAGAGGAGGCTGAGGGGGGACCTGATCAGTGTCTATAAATACCTCAAGGGAGGCAGTGAGGAGGAGGGGGCGGCCTCTTTTCAGTGGTGGCCAGCGATAGGACTAGAGGAAACGGCCACAAGCTGAGACACCAAAAGTTCCACAGGAACTTGAGGAAACACTTTTTGACAGCGAGGGTGCCAGAGCCCTGGAACAGGCTGCCCAGAGAGGTTGTAGAGTCTCCTTCTTTGGAGATCTTTAAAACCCGCTTGGATGCAGCCCTGTGCCACGTGCTCTAGGTGACCCTGTGTGAGCAGGGGAGTTGGACTCGATGACCTCTGAGGTCCCTTCCAACCTTAAGCATTCTATGATTCTGTGATTCTATGATATGATATACTAGTATATGATGAAAACATTTTCCTTCTATGTTAACAGGATTTTGTCAGTAAAGGTTCATCAAAATTACAGTGTTTATACAAGTGCTAAAAGGACAATCGGTATCCTTGCTGTAAATATCTACATAGATCTAAATTGTCCATGCAATTAAATATGATTTTACATAATGGGAAGAATGCTGGATGATCATGTTTCAAGTTGAGCCAGGTGGTCTCTGCCTTTTCTTTGAGCAATACCATCAAATTCTCAGAGATTTAGAGTAATCGAGAACAGTCTTTTGATTATGATTTAAGTAGAATTTCTGTCTATCTACTCTGGTGCCTGTAAAAGACTGTCTCACACAGGCTCTGTTCTCCTGAAGAAAGGAATGTTAATTTTACAGTAACTTCGTTCTTTGAGATGCTTACCTTGAGTTTCACCCGGGTCTCGATAGTCAAGTTTATTGGTGAGATGATTGAGAGGTGATTGAGGCTGCTTTGACCTCCGTGTCCTTAGTTTTTCCAGAAACTAGCTCTTTTAGGGTTCCTTTCCAAAGTGTTGTTTTTTTTTTTTTTTTTAAAAGGAATATAATTGTGTTGCGATTTCATGAATATTGTAAGTGGAATCATTATGAGCAGCGTATCTTGAAGAACTATATTTAGTGCTAGGTAAGTAAATATTTGTTTATATATCCATGTATTTATTTAACTATGCTCTTATGCATCTGGCAACTGCTTTATTTGCTATGATCTTTTTTAAAATATCCTAAATATGATAATGAGTATTATGATATAATATTTTGCTCTCTCTACTGGAAGATTTGGCTGGTCTAATCTACATAATAGAAACTATTTCTAGCAATTTTGATCTCTTTATATGTGTTAGTAAAGTCCTTTGGACTTGCTTACCTGTTGCTGGCTTACTGTAGCACATGTATTCTTGTGGTTTCAGAAAAAAGCTTTGCACTTTATAAACTTCAAGTATGGTATGCAAGTGATTTAGTCATTAGGAGTCTGACACTTAATTATATCCTTTCTGATAGCTCAACATGACATTTAAAAAAAATGTGAATTTTAATTTCACTCTTCAGGTTTTAGTTCAGAAAGGGATTTAATAGATGCATAATAGAGTTTTTTTGTGACAGGAGTGTTTCCAGCTGACAGTAGAATGATTACAAGGTGAATAGACGGTGGATTTAATTATCAGTTGCTATAGTATAAAATCATTGTAAGACAAGGTAATTGCTACTTAATTCATGTCAAACGACAACCTCAGACACTAAGTACAAAACCTTAAGTTTAAATAATATTAACCTATAGAAAATTTAGGTAGGATTTTGATTGCACTATATATTGTTTTACTCTCTGTGTTGAGCTATGAAAACATCATAAATGCTGCAGCTCATAATGGTATTAAATAAAGATTGCGATAGGTGAGGACAATTAAAAAAAAAAAAAAAAAAATCCTTGAGGATTGCAAACTAGTGTCCCATGTACCCCGTATTCTCACAGGCAGGTCTTGCTTCCCAGCTTCATCATCATTATCCTGGGGGCTTTTGGAGTAGGAGCAAATACTGCTCAACTCCCTGTTCCTTGGGAGTTCTCACCTGCTGCCTCACCTGCTCTGCTGTGATGGAGGGTACATTTCCTGCAGCAGGACCTGGTCTGTGTCCCGAGGAATAGGCGGCTTTGGATTCTCTACAGTTGCACAATGTGATGGTTAAACAGTGCAGTGGGAATATAAATTTTATAAACCTTTCTGTACACCTCAGTTCCTTAAACTATAAAAGATTTATAGAAGTTTTCTAGTAGATAGATTTCCTCCAAGGTAATTATTAAGTGGTGTAGTTTTTCAGAAAAGATAATGCTTTATATTTATCTAGGTATTAGATTAGAATGACTTTTCTAGAGAAGAAAGATTTTATTTATGTGCAAGAATGTATACAAACATAAGGTAAATGTGTATGTACACATTTAACGGCATACTCGCATTGCTGTGTACATGCACAGTGGTCTTCAGGAAAAGTCTAGCACTGCTGGTAAATCACTATGTCTTGTGTCACCGGAGCTTTGGATATTAATGCTCAGTATGCAGAGGGCAAAGTAACTAAAAATCTAATTCTGTGGTTTCAGAGGAAAATAGCACAAGCGTGTGCAGAAAGAATGCTTTGCAGAAATATGTGGCGGTGTTTTGGTAATAAGGAACAGCAACGTTAGAGTTCTGTGATCATATCCATCTTAAATCTTGGAAAAGTCATTCACCAAGGATTGACAGGAGTGCTGATGCAGTGAAGGGAAGCTGAAAATTGTTTCCATTTTTTTGCTGATGATTGCAAAGTTTATTTCTCTTGAAAGAAGGGCCAAATTCATTCAGCATCTCTGCACTCCAGCAGAATTTGCTTATTTCTTTGTATTAAGACAGCTTAAGTAATCGCTGACAGTGCTTAAGCCCAAGTAATCATGGCATGGTTTGCCCATACAAAGAATAACAGAAACATTGCCATACTTGAGTTGATCATGTTGATGTGAGACACTGCTGTCAAAATGTTTGCTTTTTCAGTGACATTTTGGTGGATGCTTCCTCCGCCTCTTTTATAAAGAAATTGCAGCACTTCCATTGCATGTCCTCAGGGTTTTGTCATCTGCTTGAGGGTCACTCCTATTATCTACATCTGAGAAAAATACAGAAGGATTTATTGAAATTCTGAGGGTAGGCTGTCAGTTTAGTAATTGAAATGTAGTGCAGGATGCCAATCTCTATTCTGCTTTCTCTCAGCTCTTCAAAAATAATTGCTGCAGTTTCTGTTCCATTTTTAGCTGGTCATTGGAATCCCTGCTGGCCAGATCCCGATCTTTCACACAGAGCACCTTCTTTGCTTCTCTTCTCCAGTTCTTCACAAGCTCTATTTCCTCCTTCTCCACTCTGTGTGGGCCTTCAAGGAACATGTTGCCATTTAAGTGCTGAAAGACATTTTCTACCTCTTCTGAAAGACGTTTAAAGCTCCTCATGCTGTGCTGAATTTTAAAATGGCGTAGCGTCAGGGTGAGTAGGGAGTTGCTGGTTAATAGTCTAGCTCAAAAGGAACTGCCAAAAGGGCTGAGGAAAAGCTCACGTTAGTGGCTGCAGCCTGCTGTGAGTGTCTGATCAGCGTTGTGGGCCTTGAGTGTTTAAACATTTGGAGACATAGAGAAGAGAGGCTTTTTAATTTTCATTTGCTCTTTAATTTCAGTTTTCAGAGTCTGAGTTACACTTCCCAACTCCCTTTCTGAAGGGAAGTCCTCCTTTTCTGCGCACCCCACCACCTTTTGGGGCCTGACCTAAGTTAAGCAATTCGTCCTATGGAATGCCTAAGCAAAAATTTTCAAGGACTTGGGATAAAATTGTAGCCTGGCACTTGTCATGTGGTACAGTAAGCCTTGGTTTGTACTCATGGGCCTTCAGTATCCCTGGGAAAACACACTGAAAGCCTGGGATTTTTTTTTTTTAAGACTGCCATGCCAGACCTCCATGTAATCAACATTTGGTATGCTTACTGTGTACTCATGGTTAAAAATACTCAAATACTGTTGAGTGGAAGAGTTTTCCCAGAATTGTGAATGCTGGTAGCATGTTCTGCTAAACACTTCCTTTTTCCTGAAGAAATGAGACCTTGAAAAATTTATGGCTGCTTGACACTAACACTGTGTTAGTGTCACAGTGCTGCCCTGGAAAACTGCTTTAGCATCTACCTTGCAGCCTTTGTCGTGCTGGGGAGCAGACAGTGCCCAGGCAAGGAGATGGGCAGCCCAGTGTGGGACTGGCCGTGGTTTTGGGACCTTGCTCTGTGGCCTGACTGCTCTGCTCAGAGGGAAAAACTGTTCCTGTTTACACTGTGGTTTAACTCTGCAAGTAATTATTAGGGCAGGTGCATTTGATTCTATAAAACTGCATGCTTTCTGAGTGCTGTAGGTGAAATCTACCCCCAAGCCTCAGAAACTAGTCAACGTTTCATACATGTTGCAAATCATTTTTGTTTAGGAATCTGTATTTTCAGCTGAATATCCTCAATTTTTCATATGCATTCTTTAGTGTTTTTAAGGTTATTGTAATCATTTTAGCCCAGTTATTTTACACTTGTAAGCCTGGGGCAAAGACTGCCTCTGTGGCAAATGAAGTAATGAAGGAACTGATCATTGCCTGGAACTCTGTGCTTTGCTGAGGAATGAGCAGTGTGCTGTGTTATATAAGGACAAATAACTCACCAAGCAGCAGAAATAATAAAATCTGTTTTCCTGTGAGTACATTTCTCTCAGTTGGATTTTTTTTCATATCTATTATAATAAAATTCAAGTTATGCTTTTTTTCTTTTTTTTCCCTGTATTTGAGACATAAAAAACATCTGTTCCTTGGTGCGGAGTCTTTGGCATGCAGTTAAGCACGAGTGTATGCTGAAACCTTATTGTTTGTTGTGAGAACTCAAGCGATTTTTCTCCTCTACCAATTGCCTCTTTTCATGAAGCAAATTAGCATTCCGAGATCTTTCTTCCCACTCTTCAAGTTTCGTTGTTAAACGACTCTAAAATTATTATGCAGATGCTGATGAAAATTCCCAAGAGGGCAGAAATGTGACTGCATGAGCAACAATGATTTCTTCTGGAAATCAAGCTAAGATGTACTTCGTCCAACCAAGCATTTTATTCTACTCTTAGAGTATTAAGATGTTGCAACTGTTTACGATCAGTTATACGGGGTTGCTGTTGTTGCTGAAAGAGCAATTTGTTTAGAGTTGGATAATGGTTTCCACTTTTAAACATTTGTTTGTTTATGGCTTTGCTTTCTGGCATTCCTTAAGCAATCGCTTAACCATATTTAATTGAACCGCAGATTTCTCCGTGGAGCTGCAGCACTTGAGGGACTCAGAACCATGCGAACCCTGGCAAAAAGAGGGCATGCAGTTTCACGCTATCCCTATTCAGCAGTTACGTGCTGGCAATTTGGAGAGCCTTCTTTAATAAACCCTTTGCAAAGAAGCAGCCAACCATTTGATCACTGCAAATGTCTGTGGGCAAAATATGCTTGTGAGCCAGGTTCGAAAACATGCCACTTCTCACGCTCTTCTGTGCGTGTAGATGTTCCATTTCAGGGTAAAGGAAGAAGAATGTGAAAAGGAGGGTGGTTCACAATATGTACCGTGCAATATGGTGGCAAGATGCACGTTGCCTATATGTCTTAACATAAAAAACAAAACAACCTATAACAATTACTATAATAAACTCTTCAAAAATTTGCTAGTCTCTGTAGGATGCATTTTGTAACTGTTCTTGGTTTCCTTACAGTGGCAAAGAGTATTTGAAGAGCTATGATTCTGAACAGATAATAGGGAAAAAGCAACAACAGGTAAGTGCTCTTCAAATGCAGTGCTGGAAAAAATATTGCAGCAATGAATGAATTTAGTCTGGAAGTCTATTATGGATAATGTGCTGTTGTCTACATAGCTCATTGTGTTAAATTCTAAATCTTGTAAACAATATTTGAAGTTCACAGATTTTAAAAAATGGGTGACCTGTAAGACTTTTTTTTTTTCTTTTTTTTTAAGTTTATAATGAAACTCAAAATCAGATTGAAGGGCATTAACAGAGAGTATTCAGGCACCATGGAGCACAGTGAAGTGCATAATATGTTCTAGTGGTGAAAAGTAGATGTAAACATAGATGGGAAGATCAATGTGTTTCCTTGTTTTTTGAGCGTTAATAGCTTATGGTGACTGGACAGGTCTACATTTTATTAATCAAGTCATGTTCAAAGTGCCATAAAAAGGCCTGTCTATGTAAACAGTAGGATAAATTCTTCCAAGCAACTGTTAGGAATTAATATTAATCTTCCTGAAACCAGTGATCTGTGGATTCCTGTAAAGCTTATAAAGGCTCTGCAAACAATAGATAGAACAGTGAGCATATTGCAACCAGGCTTCTGTTAGCTAGTCAGAAGTGTCTTGCTTCCACAGAATCTAAGAATGCACAACATTAATAAGCCAGTTGGATGAGTTGAATGACTTCCTGAATGACTTCCAGTTGTATCTGTTCTGAGAAATCAAGAAAGAAAATAGTGTCAAACAGCTCCGATTCAGTAACTCTAGTTATTTTTTAAAAGACTGTTTTCTTCTCTTGTCAAATAATCCATTGATACCATTTCTTTTTAATAGTCATTGTTGGATTACTTCACTAGCTAGCCCTATGTTGAGTACTTCTCTGTTCTCTCAGCCTTATTTTGCATCAACCTATCCAACTTTTGAAGTAACATGTATTGTTAATATAGTTATTAGTATGTAGTTAACTTGTAGCATGCAGTTATTGTTTCATTATACTTATTCTTTTCCCCAAAGTTAAAAATGTATCTTTTTTGAATACTAACAATAACTAATTCTGATATATGGACCTGTATTAGGAGATTTTTAGTTAAATAGTCCATTAAAATCTATGGGCCTGGTACAGAAAACTGTATTGAATTAAGCTTCAGTTCAATGAAATTATGAAACCTTTAAGATACACTGAAAAATAAGCACTACTTCTGAGTAAATGTTTCCTGGAATTTAATTTTCCAAACTTATAACTCAGACCATTTTTGTAGATTGTCTCAAATCCACTGTTCATAATTTGCTGTAAAATACATGTTGCTGTAATTTTTACAGGAGTGTTTTTCCTGTGGGGAGTTTTGTCCTCTTTCCTTTGCCATCTGACAATTGTTTTCAGATGTTAAAATAAATGTGACTCGTTAGGCACACCCACAGATTTTTGTCCTCCAACTAGATAAACCCGTTGCTGTTGATGGATCGGTGTGTATCTGAAGGCTTGGCTTGTGCTACTTATGAAACGTGGCCAGATGGTGTATGTCGGACTGCTGCAAGGGTTGTACTGAGATATCTGCTAGATTATTCTGTACATTCTTCATAATAAAAGTAGGATAAAGAAAAATAAGAGTGTGGATGGAGACTGCCTGTAACTTAGATCTTTTTTTCCTTTGCTTTTGCATTTATAGATGTTGTTATGTTTTTTATATATATGTATATATGTGCGCCATAGACTCCTTTATTTCACTGAATATTCCCTGCCAAATATGGTTGGCTATTTTCATGTAGTTATTAAGTATTAATGAAACAAATGAAACAACTCACAGACACAACCTATTACAGGACACAGGGATCTATTATGAGAGAGAAACAGTAAGGGAAATAAGAATTCCCTTAAGAATCTGAACAATATTTCTTGACAACATTCTTTATTTCACCACGGCGTGGCTGCAAAGTAACTCCTTTTCTGACTTATGGAAGAATATTGATAGGGATTTAAATATTTCCTTTAGTGTCACAAGTCATTTTATGCAGTTTCACTTGAAAATGTTTATTAATACTGAAGGCAGAACTGGAAAATAGCAGCTCATCCGTAAGATGCTCTCAGCCTATAAATATATCAGTGATTCAGGACTGATGCCCCAAGAAGAGGTAAAGATGTTTTAAAAGGTTTTTCTGTGCAACCTTCAGTACATATTAGGTCTTCTCTGCCAATTTTATAAAGTCCAACAGACTTCATAGTGCTGTAGAGGTAAGATGCTCTTCAATATGAAGGTATGAATACTAATGCAGAAAGCAAAAAAAGAAAAAAAAAAAGTGTGAGAGTATATTCTTAATTGCTTTTCCATTTCAGATTTTAGTACAATTTGGCTCTCAAGCAGTAAGCTGTGCTCCTGAGCCAATTGTTTTTGTTAGAAACAAGCGACAATTCTGCAATGTTTTGTTAAGTTAAATACAAATAACATTTAACATCAATAATGTAATATTCAGCTCCGTAACTGTATGTATTATCAAGTGTATTCTGCAACTTAAAGAATTCAGTTGTGGCTTGTGCTAGAAGTTACTGTGGGAAGAAGGGAACATTCCTTCTGGAGTAGGAAGGAGAATGGGTGAAAATTCTGTAGTTTTGAAAAGTTATTGATACATGCAGTTGACTGAAATCACAAAATTGATCTTATCTATTTCTTGTGTATAAAAAATAAAAGATCTGTAATCAGCTCTGTCACATTCACAGAAAAAGCTTTATTTCAGCAAACTAAAATATACAAAATTGTATCTAAATTAAGAACGTATGATTTTTAAGGTATCTTTATAAAGGAGATGCTTTCTTCCAAAATAGTACATTTTCAGCAGTTTTTATGAAATTTAAGCAGACCTTTTTCTTTCCTTGATGATAAGCCTTTTGTGAAAGCCTTGTCTTACAACTTTGGTCTTTTCCAGCACTCATGAAATGTATCTGTTTTGTTGGTTCAGTAGTAGGACATCTCTTGGCTTGACCTAACATTCCTCTGTGCTTCTTCACCAGCTGCTTAGGAGGTTTATTGGATCTCTGTTAGAGGCACGAATTGTTCAGTCGGGTTTGTTCAGCAGCTGGCTCAGGGTTCTTCAGAACTGGATGCTGAAATCATTCCAAAAGATAAACATTTTTCACAATTAAAGAGATTTTTTCTTTCTTTTTTTTTTTTTTTTAAGAGCTTCTTAGGAATAAACTCAAGTTTTCAAACTGCGAATCCATGTATTTCTCTAAAGCAGGATTTGGCGAGCTGTGTGCAATGTTTGCCTTTCCTGTGGCTGGGGATAAGGGTGTCCTAGCAGCGTTGCGCTGTGCCGCTGCAGCTCGGGCAGAGCTCGCTGCCGGAGCTGGGGCTCGCTGTGTGCCGCCCGCAGAGCGGGGCGCCCTGGCTGCCTGCACGAAGCGCATGGGCGGGCAGCGAGCAGCGCCCGCCAGTATTTCTCCTTTCTCGCTTTAAGGAGAAATACTCATCAGGCTATCCACCTGCAGGCTTCCTGGGAGCAGCAAGAACCCCGAAGGAAATTCTCCATCTGCACTTCAGTGAAGGATCTCACTGCCAAACTACTGTAAAAGTGAAGCCCGGAGGAGCAGGCAGTGACAGCAGCAGTTGGTGGTGAGACAGGTTGGGCTGAGTGCTGGTAGAGGGCTGAGGAGAATTGTGTGCATTGATGCTCTCAGCCCAGAAGCTTCAGCCTCCCAAGATAGGCAGCTGACCAAATCAATGATGTAACTGCCTATACGTGGATGAAGTTGGGGTGTTTTTTATAAAAGAGGGAAGGTGAGGAAGTGTGCTGCGCATTACTCTGCTTAGCTTCAGAAGGAAAACGTTATAGCTTGGGGATTAAAAGGCAGCCAAGAGGTGTTGCAAAGGAGAATGCTTTCTTTTGAAGGCATGAAATTATCTTTGTGGTTATGTAATCTACTCGGGTTTTTATTTTATTTATTTATTTTTATTTCAGTAAGGAAGATCTTTGAACTGCACAACAAGATGTGTATGTTTATGGGGGAAGCAGTTAGCTGTTGTGACTGGCCTACAGCAGAACTCCTCTCCTTTCCCATCTCACTCTTCCTCCCACCACCAAAACCTGTTTTTTACTGTATTGCTAAACTGCATACACAAAAACACAATCAAACTTAGGCAGCAGAGAAGGGCGGGGTGTTTTTTTTTTTTTTTGGTTTTCAATTAAATGGAAAATAGGTTTTTAGTTGTTTCTTTTTCAGAGGGGAATTTATTCAGATTTTTTTTATGTGTTTTTATGTGTTTTCTATGTTTTTATGTGTTCTGGAAACAACCAGGTAGGAGGGGGAAAAGCATCGGTGGTGGTCTGATCATCAAAGCAGACTTCAGTAGGAACACAGATCTATTCTTAAGTACAGGTGGAGCCAAGGAACCATTTCTTTAGAAGCTCACAAGAGTAGCTAGTTATTCAGTGAATGGCATGTGTAATGGTTATTCTCTTGGAATATAGGTTCTGCAAACTGCCCCTATCCACTTGGCACTTCACTGGCAATATTGAACTGTTACAGTACAATTTGAACCTCTCTCTGAAACCCTCCTAATTTGGAGCATAATTCAGTTGTGAATTCAGTTTTTTTTTTTTTTTTTTTTTTTCTTCCAGAAAATGCTAATGCTACTGGGGTAGATGGAAGCATTATTCTAATTATTTCTGAGTGTTAATGCTATCAAACCTGTGAAAAGAACTAATTAAAAGCATTATTAGGTCCAGGATTTTATCTTTTGAGTTGTGATAGAATTAATGGAGGTTTTGTAAGTGCTCAAGTAGTCACATGCATTCAGAAGCAGAAATACTTATTGTCTTGTAGGAACACGTTGCTTCTTGCCATTTCAGCTCCTAGCAATGCCAAGGCTTACTGATGTTGGTCTGGGTTTTGCTATTGACTTCGAGACGAGGTCAATCGTCCTTCGAGATGAGGTATCATTCATTGAATTTTATTTCTTTGCTATCAGACTTTCATGTTACTGGTCATGCATTAGAATAAAAATCTCTATGTAGCTGATAAATTGTCTCTATTAATTATTAGGCTCAGGAAAGCCTAACAATTCACATTCACAGCTAAATTATTTGCATGCATTGGATGAATGTAGCTGTTAGACTGTGCTAAGAGATGTTACGGTGTCGTTTGGTTCCTTGTGCCTGATCAGACTCATCGAGGAAGCAATGAAAAGGAGAGGGGCTTTGTTCTTGACCTTGTGATGAGGTTTCTCTCCCTATGGAGCTCTGGGGTTCTTACTTTAAATCAGAGCTCTCAAATAATGGCATTACAATCAAATAGATATATATTTGCCTCTCTTTTTTAACATTATTTTTTATTTTTCTCTAAAACCAAATCCCTCTTAACTTCCACAATCATTCTTTTAGCCCTAGGATATATCAGGCACTGTTTAAATACAGAATCTGACAGAACAGTGTAACAGTAACAAGTAACTCTGGACAGTAATAATATTCTCATACCAATCTTTTCTTGTAGAAACTAGGATTCCTTTGACTCTCATTTGTTCCTTTAAAGTTCAAAATGGAGGTTGGATTATTTTTATTTCTTGTTTTCTTTGTGGCTTCAGGGAGAATTTCCTGCTACGTAAAGGTGACACCTTCTGAGAATAGAAACAGGAACCTCTGTACAGAAGCTGCTACTGAGAAACAAAACACTCTTTGGGATTTATGGATTTAATTCTCTTAACACCTAAAATAATGGAAAAATATTATTCATGTCTCATAAAAGCTTTGTGTTAAGACGTGGCGGGCTTTATTTTCATTGTATTTTTTTAGAGTAATTAAAAACTTTGGGTTTGAAAGACTGGGCTCTTGAGGCACTAGAATATCTGGTACTGAGTGTTACTGGCCGCACAGAGTCTTTGCTAGCTAGATACTAATTCATAAGAGTGTTTTTAATGGTTACCTTGAAAATCCCCTAAAACTGATGGCAAGTCTTCTGTGGAAAACTGTGGAAAGTCTTTTGACACTGAATAAAGGACAACGTATTGACATTCATCACCCCCAAGGCTGAATTCTGCATTTCTTCCAAATCAGAATGCTACATTGATATTCTAATAAAAATAAGATGTCTCTGGAAAGCTACCTGCGTAAGCAGGTAAGTACAGGAAGTAGTTGCATTAAACTGTGCAGGATGTCAGACTTTAGCCATCAGTTCTAGCCTTAAACCTAAGAAACAGATTGAAAAAATAATTGCATTTACACTTCACATGTGTAGTTCTCTTGGTCAATAGATGATTGTCACTGGTGTAAATTTACAGCTTGGTATTAAATCTGCGAGTGGCCTAGAGAAGGCAACCCAGCACAAGAATGAGAGAGGACAAGCAAACAGAGAGCATGGCGCAGTGCTTCTGCCAAGCCAGGTTTTCCAAGGATTTCAGCCATCAATAGCAGGACAGGATAGAAGAAGGATGTGGGGACAGGGAAGGTGGTGAGATTCTTCTGTGGATATGGAACAGAAATTCCTCTCAAACATGACACAAAACACAAAACAGTGAAGCAGCTTTTCTAGCGCAGCTTGTTGCAATGCACCCTGTGTCAAGACAGCTCTTTTATATCCACTTCGCTTCTTTCAAAAACATTCTGCAGAAGCACAGCAAAGGAACAGCACCTTCTAATTGCTGCAACAACCCTCCTTGGGGTCTGTAAAAGCCCTGGAGAGGAAGGGGAGCGGTATGTGAGATACTGCCTCAGCACAGCTTTTGCCTTGGGAGGTTACTGAGAAATTTACCTGTTTTATGCCTTGGCTTGTAACTGTTTTGTAAAGCAGAGTAATAACCATCTACTTAAGCTTTTTAAATGCAAATTTGTGTCATCTCTGCTACCATATAGGCAACTGAATGAATTATATGTTTTATACATTATACTCAGTAAGCGCTTACAGATTGTGTTACTGGTATATGTGGTAAAATAGTGGCAAGTGTATTGTCTGATTTGTTATTATGTTTCAAAATTTTCCCCTAAGTCTTCAATTATCTGAGCCTGGGACCTATTAAATACATTTTAGAAAATCCTTCAAGCATGGATAATTCTATGCATTTTTTTTAAATTTTTCATCTCTAGGTTTGTGATCAGACTGCTGAGAAAGGAGTGAAAAAAAGAAAGAGAAAAGCAAGAACCTCATAGGTTGACTCAATATGTACAGCTTTTCTTTTTTCTTTCTTTCTTTAGAATTTGCTTATTGTAAAACAGAAAAAAAAAAGGGGGGATGGGGGACAATACTTGTTTTGCAGTATTGCATCTTGGGTGTGAGGTTATATCTTCTGCTTCAGGTAAGTCCCCTTCACCTTACTTGCCAGGTGTAAAGTAATTTTAAAGCTCTGTTGAAGAATCAGGCTGAGTTTTTAAACCAGTGTATTTGCCAGCAGATGTTACTTACATATCTGTTTTTGCTTTAGCCTGTTTAACTCCTGATTAGCCGTTAAGATGCTGTGTAGGTAAACTAGCTTAGAGATCCACTTCTGACTTAGAAGTTTAATCTCTCTCCAATCAATATTTTTTTTTTCCCTTGTAAGGCTTAAAAGCATAAAATAAAAACATGTTTATCAGGTTTGTGCCTTTTGCACAGTAAATAGTGTTGTAATTAATATTTAGTAATTAATTTTGCTAAATACTAGTATTTACTGGTTTACTTGACAAAAATGAATATCTTGATATGCAGGTAGTTGAAGCTGAAGGGGGACAAATGTCTTGAGATATATTCAGGACATGCAGTGGACCTGCAGACTGGACATGTTTTGAGGTCTGATAATTAGAGCCTTGCTTTAGTATCTCCTCAGGAAGATGACGGATCACCTTAGCATCTTAAACCAGAATGCAAAAATTTGCTGCGAGCAGTCACTAAGAAAATGGTAATTACATAAATGAGATAGGAATGACCAAACATAGTTGAAACTGATCATAACTTGTAGGCAAGTCTGTTCCAGCAAAAGATAAATACTCCTTTTCTACCATGACAATACAGCAAGGTATAAGGAAAACCAAAAAGTTCATATGAAAATAAAGAATGCATATGTTAAAAAGGTAAAACAAGGGAGAAGAAATATTAATTACACCATCCTGCCATTATATTTATTGCTTCATGTTTTAAAAGAACTCTTGTTTAAAAAAATGTTGAGTGCAGTATTTATTCTCAGCAGATTATAATTGGTAGAATGATTACATTGATCATTAACCCTCCTGATAGAAGTGCTGCTTAAAGGTTTTCGCACTCCTGTTGTCCAGCATTGGTGTTCCTAAGAGTTAGCAGCTGCCACATTCCTTTTATGCAAGAGTTCTCAGGTGACTTTTGTGTGTAATAAAACACAATGTAATATAAGTCTCCATCTCACTTGCAATATATCAAAAGTTTGCATCCAAATCTGAACAACTTAAAAAAAAATGCTTAAAGGTAGAATTTTACTAGTATTGGGTCAAATCTGGAAATTCTTAGCCTACTTCTAGGTCAATGGAAATTTTCTTGCTCACCAAAAGTATTAAGAACCAAAGAACAGGATGTTTTTAGTTTATTACCTCACACTTTTTCATAACAGGCGGTAAAGTTAAGCTTCTGCTTTGGGGCCATGTGGTTGTATTTCATAAAGGACTAAAATGTGCAATATGTGAAAGGTATAAAGACTATAGTTTTGAAGCCTGTTGTTACAAAAATGAGAATCTGTTTTTGTTTTTCATACAAGTGGAAGAGTTGCCATGAAGGCTTGTATTTGCATGGCAGGCGAAAGCATAAAATGATTTGTCACTTGGTTGGGCAAGTTTTTCACTTTAGAATTTGATTTCACATTATATACTTCACATCTAATGATATTGTAAAAATAGTAATGACATTAAAATATTCAATACATAAATATTTTGTCCATATATTAGGATGAGTTACTTGTTTCACATTATTATAGGCAGTTGAAACTGCCTGAAAGTTGTGTATTTAAGAAGAGGTGCGTTACTTTAGCTTGCGTCAAGGCCAGGAGTATTCTTCTAGTATTTTTAAAGAAAAGCAGTAGGTCCAAACTTTCTTCATAGAAGACAATTGAGTCACTCTGTAAATATCATCCACAGCTTAAAAAGTAGCAAAACAAAACACAGGTAGTGAGGTAAAATGAATACTGGTATGGAGTATCTGGATCAAATCTGTTATAGAAAAATTGTTTGAATGTCATAGTAATGTGCTATAAAAAAAATCAAATCATGAATGTGTGAGAATGTGCTAATAAATCAGTGTCTTTATGGCTGGATTAGACACACAAGGTCAGGTTTGGCTACATAAACATACATTATATAATACTGTGGTATTGAAATTTATGTATCTGCTCCAAAGTTGAAAATAGCAAACTGCAGCTTCAGATGCATCTTTGTTAGAAGTGGCAGCAAACAAAGGACTAGAGATGTGGGACGTGCTCCAGGACTATTAATCTCAATTCCTATTCTGTTCTAATCTCTCATATCTGCCTTTTCTTATACTGGAACCCAACTTTGAAAAATTTTCTTGAGCCCATACTATGCCCTTCACTGTGCCTGTGGGTACGTACATTGTTTTGACTGACAATTCATCTTGGTTTTCAGTCATCATTAAAAAGGAAGGATGTATATATTGTCCTTGATTTCCTAAATTTGTAGCAAGGTTTTGAAAGCCTGATACAAAAGCCCTGTTATGGGGGAGGGGATAGGGAGGGACAGATTTTTGAGTGTTTTAAATGCAGGCTCAAGAGTGGCTGAGGGAGCCAGATACGGCCGGGTGGGCTCCTTACCCACCCTGAAACTGAGAGTGTGCCAAAAATAACCGCTTGGCTGGGAGCGTTGTGTGGTGTACACTCCAGCTGCCAAGCAGTGGTAGTTATTACAGTAGTAGGGAGTATGGGAACCTTTTATGCCTGTCACATTGGCTTTCTGTCAGTGCCGCTTTGTTAATGTATGTATAGTACTTGATTTTATTTGTCTTCCCATAATAGCTGAACGATTGGTATGGTGGCTGTGCAGTGCACTGTAACTGATCAGAAATTTGAGCATTTAAACCAGGTTTTCTTTCCAGCCTACCAATACTCATTCTTTGGCTTTGCGCGCGCGCTCTCTCTCTCTCTTTTTTTAGCTACAAGGAAAGTTGTGTCCATTTGTATTACATGCAGCTGTGTGCACTTGCCCAGCTAACAAATAGTAAAGCTGTAAGTGGGAAAAGTGATGCTTCTGATGGACCTCCTAACTTAGACTTTGACAGGACGTGGACTACAAGAACAGAGTTATGTGATTTGGGATGAGCCTTTGAAAGACACGTGTTCAACTCCCCTATCCCAAGCAGGGCCACCTTAGGTCTGGGTGGCTCAGCAGCTTGGCAAGCAGAGCTTTGAATATCTCTAGGGATGAAAAATTCATATGTGTGGATGCCCAGAGAGGTCAGCTTTGTATTTTATCAATACTCATTTTTGAAGCACAGAATATTGACTGGCAAGCGCGTGTGTAGTTGGCAACAACTGCTTAGAAATGTAGAAATCTTATCAGGCAGGAATCAGTTAATATTATTCATGACATGATTTCTACAGTTTGGGGGGTGGATTTTCAGCTCTCCTAAAAATAGTGGCAGATGTATAGGGATACTGTTGATTTTCAGCAGAAAGAAGTCCTCTGTTACCACTGCAAATTGTCAGTCAAAGTTGTTCTAGATAAATGACGGACCACATGCTGCAAAGAACCAGGTGATCCACAGGAGCTTGGATTTAAAGCTTTCCTGACACATTCCAAGCACTGTTAAAGCTTCTCGTGATTTACGTTTTCATGCTTTAATGTGACAATGGTGCTTATAAATCTTTTTCACTTTTCCTGTTGCTTTTGGGATGTGTGTTGCAATGTAGCTCATACTCAGTGCTTTCTGTTAAGGTGATGAGGCCCTGTCAAGGGTTGGCAGAGAATCCTATTTCTCTGGAGCAGTCCTTTGGTTACTCTGGAAAACAAGGTGAGAATGCAACCAGCCAAACAGAAACCACACACACTCAAATGGATCAGAATTTGGGAAACCTTTGGAGTGTAAAAGAAAAGGAGGGAGAGAAGGCAGAGTCTGCCTCTCCTTTTATGCAGTCTGAAGAAGAAAGAAGGAGCAATAATAGAAGGCATGGATAAAACTTCAAAGGATGTGCCAGTGGCACGGCCAACATTCATGCCCTTCTGCTCAGACAGATCCCTTCTTTCAAATGTGTTTCTGTGGCACTTGCAACTTCTGTCTCCTCAACTTGCAAGCTGCAGGGGGAGTGCTCTGAGAAACGGGGTGGTCAGCACAAGGATGACTCCCCGCAGTGTGCAGAAGCATTAGGACCATTACAAGGCCCATGGCAAATCCGTCAATGTTTACCGCTATTACATTTATATATGTTCTGGAGTAATTTATTATATTTTACAGGAAAAATCAGGGCATAATACCTCTGGTTGCTGGTGGTTCCCAGTACATTCAAGATGGCATTGAAATCTTAAAGGGAATGTGGTTCTAGGTTCACTTGTGCCCATGACTCCAAGTGGATCAGATTCTTTGTGCTTAGGCCAAGATGTGCAAGATCAGAGACAGTAGCAGCAAGCTAGTGTATAATCAGAATGAATAGCTTGTAAGAAGATGTTATTTCCAGAAGACCATTGCATACGTTGTGACACAGGATGTCAGTGTTTCTTCATAGATGTATCTTTATCCTTTTTATGAGGGTTATTCTAGAAAGTCTTTAGAAAGCCACAACACTGAGTTCGTTTCATAACACTGTGTAAATGGCTCTCCTGTGGATCATTAGTGAGTAACTGCTGTTTGTAAATTTTCTTTAACTTGACATCTGTGCATGAAGGAGCATCTCTTTAGACTTCCATACTCATTGGAATGATGAAATACTTGAATTCCCAGAATCACTAATACACAGAACAAAGAAAGAATTGTATTTAAAATGTTTACTTATAGCAAGTAATTAAAAAATGTCCTAATGTATTCAGAGTGGCAGAATAAATAAATTGGGATTGAGTGAGCAATATTTTTTTCAATATATCCACCTTTTTTTTTTTGCTCTTTTTGTTAAAATTGAAAAGATTATAAAGTTTTATTTTCTGTATATTTGTCTTTGTGGAAAAAAAAAGACATTTTCAAATAAAAGATTAAATGTGTCATTGTCACTTTGAAAGACTGTCTCTTTCTACTGACTTTAGTGTGAAATGGAAATCATTTGTGCTTTGTTTTTTTTCCTTTCAAGTTAGACAGTCCAAAGGATGAACTTAGAAGAACTGCAGGAGTGACTGAAATAGTGATTGCTTCTGCACCCAGAAGATTTTGGTAAGTAGAGTCTGTAAAGGAAATGTATTTCGAAGGAATGCTTGTGGAAGGGATGGGTAAATTCATTAGGCCCTTCAAAGTCAGCTGTGCCTGCTTATTGCCAAGTTTAGCAAAAATGGGCGCCAGCCGGCGACTTCTGCCCGCTTTGAATGCTTGGAATAATATTTGTGTCGGATGAAAATGCCTCTTACCATCTGCTTCGGCCTGTATGAAGCCTGGTGTCCAAGGCTGTATCTTACCAAGTTGGCTGTCCTACAGTCAATGTCAAAGGCATCGACAAAGGCCTTGTCAAAGGCTCATCTGAAAATGTGTATTTATATTTGCCACAGAACAATCCTAGCTATTTTAGTGAGGGCACTACACATTTATGAAACTGAATTCATTTTGCTGCATATTAAAAACAGTGGATCTTGAATTAAGGAAATAATAGGAAACCAGCTGCAATAGTTACTGAAGACTTTGCACAGTCAGGCTGATTTCCTTCATTTACCTTGGGAATTTTGTTCTCTTCATTAAAAAGTCTAGGTACCACCTTCCCCCCCCCCCCCGTAAACCAGATGCTGACAAGAAAAAAAACAAAAAAAACCCCACTTGTCCTCTTCGCAACTCTGCATCTCTTCTTTTCCTTCTTCTGTGTACAGACTTTTTCGACATGGTAAAAAAGCCTATCTTCATTTCTGAAGGAAGAAAAAGCAAAACAAGGCTTGGGAAAAGTGTGAATGGAATAGTTATTGTGCACAAAATAAAACAATTGGTTTCTGTACAGGATTAAATGATTTGTCTTGCAAACAGCCTAAGTGGGGCAAAGTCTTCTCAGCTGTTTCACTTTTGTAATTGTTGAATTATGAGCCTCACATGGAACGTGTATTCGAACTGCCCAAGCAGGATGCAAACACTGAAGAAGCCGGTACAGTTCTTCCCTTTTGAGATTATTTCTTAGCTCTAAACAGCTGTTGAAAATTGAGACTTGGTAAAGAGGTGATGAATATGTGAAGAAAGAGGTGGGGTGAAAGGGATGGGTAGAAAGGAAGACAGCAGCAGTTCTGGAGATGCTCCCCCTTTTAGGAGAGCAGCTTCCTTTTGCCATCTGCAATTTTAGTCATTACATTAAATTTAATAAAGCTTTGACAGTATATGTGGAAAAATGAGGATTACGTCACCACTTTTTTGCAGGCACAAGAAGCAAGAACACTAGTGAGTGAGGAGGATGGAGATGAATTTCTCCCTTTACTTTTTACCTTCAAAAAGGAGAGTCTTCTAGTGAGGTGAGCAAGATTCTGGATGTTCAAAGCACTGCTTCATGATCACACGTGCATGAGGTGTGATTCATCAGTGCAGACACCACAGAAAGGAGATGAAACTGAGGAAGATTTTGGAACAGCTTTAGTGGCAGCTTGCTGGGGTCGGGGATCACATCTCCCAGTGCACTTGACTGACATAGCTGTTCTGACAGGAGTCCATAGGGTTACTTCACTGGCAGTAGCTTTTTAAAGCTTCAAATTAATAATTTGACTTTGTCAAGGGCCAAACTCCGGTTTAATTAACTCACGGCAGAGAGGGAATACCAGCCATGAAATGAAACAAAAACTCTGGCTTGATTTTATCATAGATTTCCTTCTATTTTCTGCTGTGGAAGATGGGAGCTGCAGCAGGAAGGTGAATTGGCAGTGGTGAGCATGAGGCTTGTCACTGACTTGTTTCTAAGGTGATTTTGGCCTTAGTCATGAGCAGATGTAGGACAGAGATTCATTAGGGTATTTGAAGTCAATTTTCCTGTCAGTTCAGAGAGAGGGGAAATGTAATCATTATGCCAGCAGCTATCACTTAATTTCTAAAAAGATTTGCTCCCTTAAATTCTGCTGGTTAGCTGTGAATAATTTATGGGCCTCATTTATGCTGTCCTTTCTCATGTAAATAGCCATCCGCCCCCTGTTTCCTCTGAATTGCATTTTAACTAGGTTATTCTTGTTGTTTCTAATTTATTGAACTAGCGTGGAATATATTTATATAGAATTAGTCATTCAACTACTTCCTTGATGAAAAACATAGCTGCTGTAATTTTATTAGGAGTTTTAATCAGGGGAAAAAAGAATGACCTTTTTAAAAGCTGTGGATCTAGTTTTATTCATTGGTGTCTTTGTAAGATTACAAATCATTTTGATTTAATTAAGCTACATATCGGAAATGTGTTTGAAAAGTTTATTTTATAAAACCTTTAAACCTTTAAAGTACAATTAATTAATTTTCAAATCATAAATGTGGCTTTTTGAATTTTTTTTTGTTGCAAAGTTTAGCATCCATGTGACAGGAAAATAAAACAGGTTTTCCTTTTGAATCATATGTTTTCGTTGAAGCCACTTCAGATATTCACTCTTTGGTCATGTCAGAGGTCTGATACAGGGCTTATTATGAAAAAAAAGTGGAAAATTGTTCTAATTACTTCTAACAAACATCTTACTAGGGCAAAATTCTGGCTCATGAAGATTGCTGTTATCAAGGAGAAGCAATATGAATTTCAGTAAATGAAAATAGTATTTCATCTGGAAATGCATTTATTGTTAACACCTTTATTGTTCCTAACTCTTGAAAGACTCTTTTTTTTAACAGTATTATTTTATATTTCATTTTATTTATTATAGGCTAAATTCTCCAACTGTCTTATTGTCATGCTTCCTCTTTTTTTCCCCCCCACAAACGTTTCCCGCTAATAATTCTAAACTGTAAGTATGGCATCCTGTAAAAACACAAATAAGTCCAACCAGCCAACTTCTCCCAAGGCAAACAAACAAACCACAAATAAGTTTTGGAGAAGTCACCAATGCTTAAGTAGAATACATTTGAATTTTACAATCAGTAATCTTCAGCCAGAGGCCCAGCGTGGAAAACCTCCGTCATGAGAGACCTTGTCAGAGAGAGTTATGATAGTGTGAAAATAATTGGGTAAAGTGTAAATGGAAATAATAATTTTAATTACAGTGTTCACTACCAGCACCTGCTGTAAAGAATCATAACCTTTCATCATAACCCTTCTGGTCGAGACTGTTCATCAGAGGCGTGTTTCCAAAATAACACATTTCATCTTTCATTAGCAATGATGCTGATCAGACTGACAAGTGAGTAAGTAACATCTACCATGGAAGATTAGCAACACTAGGGAAAAGAAAGGACCTCTCCCTCCTTCCATTTCCACCCTCCGTTTTCTTTCCCTTTCTTTCCTGCAGTTGGCCGGGGCTGGCAGCGCTCAGCAGCCTGCAGCACAAGTGCCTCAAGAGCCCTTCAGAGCACCGGGGAGACACTTCGCTCCAAGCTGCTGTTGCTAGATGGCATCCCAGTGGCTGATCACAATGTGTTTGGTGATGTGTGTATTCCACAAATGTGATAATAAGTCTTTTTTTCCTGTTTGATATCAACAGGAAAGAATGATGGGAGCAGTAAAAAAACCTTTTTCCCAAAAATACAAAGGAGAAGAGCTGTTTGTTCAGCTACACAACTGCTTCTTCCTTACCTGTGTCTATGAAACTGATGGAATACGTACTTTGGGAAGGAGATGGATTTCCATGGCTAGTAGCAGGTACAGCCATTTTCTGGCTTAGTAGTGTTATAGCTAGTATTCAGCTAATATTTAGCTGGTTGTTTTCACCTTTTTTACAAATATACGTGAGAAAATGAAAGGAACCTCTTAACATTTTTACGTGAGCTGGCAGTGCAATTTTCCCAAATAAAAGCATCTTCAAAAGGCAAAATTTCCGCCTTCCCACTCTATGTCTGGTCGAGGAGGGCAGGTCCCACTCAGGAAAGGGAGCTGGACCTGAGGTGATGCTGGCAGTGGTGCAGTTCAGAATTAGGCAATATGTGGATGTTCAAATGTGCGGTCTGTTGTGCAAGAATACTAAGAGCCTGGAGATTTATCGATGTATAAAGTGTCTCTATAGAGCTAAAGAGCTCTATAGAGCGCGCGGGGTTGGCTGCCCGCTTCGAGCTCCCCCGTGTTTTTCTATTGCAGAGTGGTGAGCGCCCTAACGCGGCAGCTCCCTAACGGCTGCAACGCCCTTCCCGCCTCGGCCAACGGGTCTCCAGGCGCGCGGGAAGCGGCTCCGGTGGCCGCTGCTGCCAGGGCGGGGCAGGGCGCGGGGGCGGCCCCGGAAGGTTCTGGAAGGCGCGTTCGTTGCAGAGCCGCCTGCGCCCCACGTGCTGCGAGAGACACACAAGGAGAGGAGAAGAGGGAAGGCGAGAAATACAGAGAAAGGAAAAAAGCGGTGAGAGAGAGAAAGAGAAACAAGAAAAGAAAAAGGTGAAAAAGAGAAACTGGAAAAGTGAAAAGGAGAAAAGTGAAAAAGTAGAAAGGAAAAGAAAGTGAAAGAGGAAAATAGAAAAGAGAAAAGGTGGAAAAGAGAAAAGGAAGAGAGGAGAAAAAAGAAGAAGAGAAAAAGGAAAAAGTGGGAGGAAGAAAAAAGATTTTTTAAAAATGGCAAAGACAGAGAGGAAAAGACAAGGAGGAGAGGAGGAGTCTGTCCCTGTGGTGCGCACATGCTCAGCGGTGGCAGCTGCTCTGCTGCCTTGCCGGAGGGTGAGGCCTGTGGCGGTGCCGGGTGGCCATCCATCCATCCAGGTGTTGTGGCCGCGTGCTGTGAACGCTGGTCGTGCTCTGCGGTGTCCAGGAGCGGTTCCCCGAGCAAAGATGGCCGGGACGCAGGGCTCCTGCAAATCCACTGCGTGCCGGAGGGAGTGCGGAGGCTCCTGGTGGCAGGAGGTGGGCAGGCTGCGCTAGCGAGTTGACCTTCCTGAAGGGCTCCACATGGATTCAAGAACTTGTACTTTGCCTGCAGCTTAAGGTATGGTCTGGTAAGTGAAGCACTGTTGCTCTTGGCTTTATATGTGATCATCACAGGTGTCTGGAGGGGAAAGGTAGGGAGGAAAAAGCCCACAGTGTGCTCCCACTGCGAGCTTGAGGTGGTGGGAAAGGAGCCCTTGTGCAGACCTTGCTCCTGGTGGGCCACATGAGAAACCTGTGGCAAGGTGCAGAACCCGAGCCCAGCTGTCGTAAATACCATCTTTATGCACAGAGGCCGCTCATCCCGTGCCCATCTCCCTGGCTTCTGCAGCAGGCTGCAGCTCCTAGGTGGCTTCCTTGGCCCTGCTTCCAATGCACTCTTCTTCCTCGGGCTGTGATGGAGAAAACACTGCATGTGCTGGGCACTGTGTAGTGCTCCAGACATTGCTTTGCGTTGGTCCTCAAGTGTCTTGGCTCATCTGTCAGGGCAGCGTGTGTTTCAGCAATGAAATAAAAGCTGCAGTTGAAATGCTCTCCAAAGTATACACTACACTGGTTTGGGCAATAACTGGGAGTCTCTTAAGAGGCTGCTCTAGTGAGCCACTGCTTTCAGCTTGCTCTCAGTTTAGGATTCTCCTATTCCTGTCGCATGCCTTGCAGCTGGTAGGAATTGTGTTGTTTGTGCTTTGCATTGAAGTGTAATTGAAGTAATACAGATCTGGGTGTCAGTTACAGCTGTGTGGAGGACTGAAGCCCTTTTTTTTACAGGATTTTAAGGTTAAAAGCTTAGTCTTTTTCTTATTAGAAGCAAAATAAAATTAAATTAATAAAGAATAATGGAGATAAATAGAGGTTTGGGTTAATGAGCTACTTCAAATTGGAAGGAAACTTAGTTTTTCAAAACAAAGTCATTCCACCCTTTACACTTTCTATTACCAAACTAGAAAAGTCATTGGCATGAATCGTAAGGTATGTGAAGATTAGAACTCTAAGGCATCATTATCATGTCTCATTGTTAAATAAGAAAGAACTTTTCCCTTTTTCCATTAAATACTAAGCTTTACGCTATAGAATCTGTCTCTGGAGAACTGATTTAGAAGCGTGGAGGCTGGTCTCTGGTACTTCAGACCAACCCTGATGAAGGTCAGGTGTGCCTCATCTTTAGGGGAAAGAAAGAGGGGGAGTGGAGAGGAGAAGAAATGCTGGTGCATAATATTTGGTAAACTCACTTGTAAAAGCCATTTGGGATTTTTTGTTTGTTTTTCTGTGTAATTTGCAGTTGTGGATAAGCTTTGACCTGATCAAGTTGTTTGTTTTAGTCTTGAACAAACTGAAATTTTAACACACTTTCTCACAAAATTCTTATTCTGGTAAGCAAACATCCTTTTTTCATAAAAGATAATACCTTGAAATGTGCCCTTTGTCCGGGAATGCTCCGGGTACCTGACATGGCACTTGGTTCTGGGAAGACTCTTAAGCCACATAGCTTTGTAAGTGGTGCCCTGAAGAAGCCAGCAATGCATAAAAGATATAAGTTCTTTCTCAAAGAATTCAAATGGAGTATAACATTTGTACAGCATTTGAAGATTAAATTTCTACTGTTGTCAAATGTATCAAGGGTTTTTTTGTGTGTGTGTGATGATGTCTTTCTTGGTATTTCCTTTGGAGATACAGTGAGTGCTGTGTTCTCTCAGTGCTGACTGCAGCTTTAATGTGGAGAAAACAAATGGACTGTGATGTGAAAGAAGAATGACCTGATGACCAAACCATCAAGGCTGCAGGTTACCCAGATCAGGTGCTCAGCTCAAGGAAACTAAAGGATGTTATGTTGTTCACCCGGTGCAAATAGGTGACTTTTTTTTTCCACTTTATGTGGCAGCTGTTGCCTGCCTGCAGCTTGCTTCAGCCCTTAGAAGGCTCTGTCTTTTTAAGAATGCTCAATTTTAGGACATTGATTTAATTACTGCTAAGAGTAACATTTACAGTTTGGTTAAATAACTTTCATTGTGACAACTACGGCTTAATGCCAGGAATTGCCTTCCTGTCATGTCTAAGGTGCACTCTGAAGGAAGGCACCTTGTCACCTTTCTGAAGAGCTGCAGAGGCCAGGGGTGTCTGATAATTCAGAGATATGTGGTGCAATGAAAATACAAATTGTTTCTCAACAGAGGTAGAATTTTTCATATGTGCATGGATATTTACCCTTAAGAGAACCGTATGTTACAAGGAATACTAAGCTGCTTCTTTATTGCGACTGGTTGATGGTGCTGCATGGGTTTTTTTTTCTTTTGGGGGCAGGCTTTCCTGCTGCTCTGTTTTTTTTTCTGCTCTGCTTGTGACCTCTTCTAAGGTGCTTCACAGAGTGAATGATTCCCTAGAGTGGGTGATTCTGGAGAGGCAGCAGAATCAACCTTCTGTTATTAGAGCCCTTGCCTCTTTCTGCAGATGTGCTTATGTCACCTTGTGTTGAGGACTGCCACATGCCAGAGTGATACTGAAAATAGGCAGTAAGAAATTCGCAGCTGGTGTTTACCAAGTTGGTTGTTTAAAAAATGCCTTATTCATGTCTGCAAAACTCGATTAGTGGAATGTGTTCTGTTGGCTTTGGTAATTCAGTTACATGTTGGTAATTAATTCCACAGATCCTGACTACAGCAGTATGATCAGAAGGAATGAGCCGTGTAGCTGGAGTCAGAAACTGCAGGCTTCTGCTTCTGGCTTTTGCTGTGATTTGTCATGTGGCCCTGGGCAGATCACTTTTGTTTCTGTACCTCTTCAGTATTTTTTATATAGAGAGCCAAAGTACCCTTGATTTGTTTGTTGGTTGGTTGGTTGCATTCAGAGATGCTGTGTACCTGATAGTTCTTAGGATGTTGCAAAGGCATTGGTTTGCAACAGTTATCTTGAAATCCTGCAGCTGCTTTATCTTCATCCCAGGCTTCCACTAAAACGTTGATAACCTCGGACCTGCTAGCACAACACTGAAATGAGCCGGCTTCTAAGGGAGGTGACCACTGGGAGCAAACTCTTGAGATAGGCCCTTTAGATGCTAAACAAAATGGGTTTTCAGTGACAGGGGAGAGTACGTGGAGCAGGGAGGAATGTGCATGGCTAGATGCTCAAGTGCAGGTTAGGCTTGGCACTTCTTGCCAGCTCTTCCATTGCCTTCCAGGTGGCTATGAGGAAGGCAGGCACAACATGGACTGTGCCGCAGTTCGTGCTCAACCTGCAGCTCAGGTCAGGTAAACGCAGTGCTAAAGCAGAATCTGGCATCTGACTCTTGCCCTCAGTTAAGCAGTTACACAAATAAAATCAAATTCAAGTTTTATCTGTCTGACTCAAAAACTCTATTAAGTTAAAGTCCTCTTGTGCCTACATACCAGCTTTATAGGACTGTTCAGTAGGCATGTTCTAAAACTTCATCCCAAATTAGAGATTTGTGTTTTTGTCTTGATGTTTTAAAGTCTCAGGGTGAAATCAGGCTTTATATTGAAACCCTGACTGTAACTTGATATAAAATGGAGTGCTACTAGTTTCTTCTTAATGAGTCAGTGCCCTGTTCCTGCTCATACAAACAGATGTTTAAATGTTGTAGAGGCCAGGAAAAAGAACTCATAACCAGCTGTTTCATTGACTCTAATTACAAGCTTAATAAATGAATCATTTCCTTTGGAAGGTTGGGGCCTGATCAATTTAATATGTACGTTAGCAGTTTTGGAAACATTCCACTGTCTGCCTGTCCAAGTTGGAGCTCGGGACTTGGAAATGCAGCAAAATAAAATAATGGCTGTGTATGGAAGAAGGAAGTGAAGCAACAATTTACTATGTGAGCGTAACAAAAAGAATAATCACATCCTTTGCAGATTAATAAAGGCTACAGTTCATAATATAAAATCAAACTATGAACTGTAATCCACTGTATAGATTGCTCATTAAACGGAAGAGTTGCATTTTGTAGGCTTAATTTTATACCATTCTTTCTGAAAAGATACTCTTTCTACCTGAAAACTACATTGACTCTCTCCTGTGATTCAAGTTTACTGCTGAATTTTTATCCAGATTTTCATCTGTTCTTGATAGACTTAGGAAGAAGGGGAGAATTCTATTTATCGTGATGCAGTTGAACCTCTTTTTCAGGCAAGAATGTCTGCTAGTCCAGTTTTCATTCTCTGTGGCAGACATCTCTGCTAGTTTATAGATCAGGAGCTGTTGGATATAAGTAACTTAGAGTGAACACAAGCACCCAATAGCAGTGCAGAGTATCCCATAACGCAAGATAGTGTTTCAGTTCGGCTTCTTGGAGGAGCTTCTTACATCAGTCAGATGTAGAAGCTGAAGATCCAAGCTGAGCAGTAGAACCCAGTGCAGAGGCTCTCACATTTGAGGATTTTTTCCATTGCTGTGAATGAGCTCAGTGCTATGTGCAATTACCAGCTTTGGACTGGAGACAGGGCAGCTATACGAACATGCTGGGTGACGAGTGTGCTGTGGGCAGGTATACAGGGATGTCTCAAGCATGTTTGAGTACTTTCGGGGTTTAAGCTTCTGAGTAGATTAAAGACAGAAGTTACAAGTGTGAACATTCGAATATCAGGACTCTGGTTCCCATTTGTTGATTACTAGTGGAGAAGCTGTCTATTCTCTCCTCATTTGATTATTTCTCTGTAATGTTTGTGTAACATAGTCTTTCATTGTTCGTATGTGAAGCACTAATAATGACACAAATTATTTATGCTACCTTGAAGATACTTACAAAGTCGGAGATGATACGGAGCACTGTGTAATATGCAAGTGAGGTGCTCTCCAGGTCATCTTCATAGCTTGAGTAGTTCTGTTCTGGACTGAAGCTTAGGCTTGTCAGGATGTTTACACTGCTATTTGAAGAACACTGCAAAATTTGAAAAAGGCACATTTTCTGTTCAAGTTATTGCTCATTTTATCCAGGTGCCTTTTCCATCTGTATCCAAGTTCTAGGAATGTCTGTTAAGGTTAGGAAGTAAACAGCGTGACGATAACCATATGTTGTCCAAAAAGCACCTATGCCATATTTTTAATATGTTTCTGTGTTTTTTTTAGGAAGACGCAGAGTTATATGCGGTCTAGAAACGTCTTTGATTTAACCCTGAAACAACTTTGTGTGCAGTTACTTGCAAAACTTAAAAAAGAAAAATCAAGAGAAAAAGAGAAGACATATGTGGAAAAAAATAATTAGGAAGAAGGGTAGAAATTTAATATAAGTACTAATTAGGAATATTTTATTAAATAATAGACATTCATGTAGTATGACTTAGCTCACTTAAAAGCATGGGAAAGCAGCATCCTTGAGTTTGTTACTGAACGTTGTATTCTCCCTACAACCTCCAGCTGTCACTGTGCAATAGAAATACCACGGTGGCTGGTTTGTGAATACACAGAGTTTGTGCTTGAACCTTTATTCCCACAAGAATTATTTCAACAAAGAGTAGAAACTGAATAAGGAAAATTGCAAATGACTCTGTCTAATGGTACCTGAATGTCACATGATCTTTGCTGCATGGAGTCACTCCTGAACTGAGAGCTTTGTAAAGCTGTGGAAGCTCCTGTTCCTTTCTCCCTGGTACTACTGGAATTTAAAGCAGTAATGCAATACTGCTGCCCTGCTGAATATTTATGTAGGTTAACGTATCTGTATACAATGCAAGCATGAACGTAGGTCACCTCCCTTCTGAGGAGATTCTAACAGAGACCGTGGAACAGGCTGCCCCGTGCGCGGGGCAGTTCTCGCCGCTGCGGGGCAGTTCTCGCCGCTGCGGGCCCATCAGTGCAGCAGTTGCGTCCATTTGCACTTGCTTGTCTCTCTCGGTGAGAAAGTGGGTCTGAGATTTCATTGCCACGTGGACTGAATCCTCGTGCAGTGTGACATGTAGCATTAACTCCCCTGGCGGGTATCCATCCTCTTGCCTGTGCAAGAGACAATGTCATTGCTGTGCCCAGCTGAAACTCAGCCTGCCACTGATACCCCACCTGTCAACAGTGTAAGAATGGGGGAATGTGAGTAAGTTTCCTTTTTTTTTAATTTAACTTCAGTAGCGAAGGTGACCTCGATGAGGGCACAGACTGACGGCTGAAGGGGAAGCAATCTGCCTGGGCTTTTGCAGTGCCAGTGGTACCGTTTAAGTTGAGCAGAAAACAGCCTCTGGATCATGTGGGAGCTGTGAGGAGTGTTATTTGGGAAAGCATTTTGCTTAAGGAAGACCAGCAAGAGCAGTGGTGTGTGACTTAGCTGCTTTAATAGGAGTTTCAGAATTTGTCAGTCGTAGAGGCTAAATGGTGGAAGGATGTGCTTTGTTTCACTCGAATCCCGTTATGAAACCTGAGTCTTACTGAGTGCTTTACTTACTCCCACCAGTTCCTTTTGTGAGGAACCGTGAAGAACTGAGAAAACTAAGAAGTCTTTTTTATTTCTTAATTAAAGTAATCATGTATCTTAATCTGAAGCTGTATCATTTCTTGTTGACCCAAGAATTGTCTAGTCATCTGAAAAATGGAGCTAAGTGGTGATGGTGGTGCAGAATCAGGTATCAAACAAGGCTGAGCAACCCCAGGCTGGTATCTGTGGGCTTGCTGCCTTCCTGTTGGAGAAGATGGGAAAGGGCTGTTTGGGCAGTGGCACTGCCTTAGCAAGAAGAGGCCCCTGTCTGTGGCCGCAAGTTAGGGAGCACTTGGCCCCAGCTGCCCTCTGTGAGGGAGGATGATGTGGGACTTACTGGACTAGAACTGGAACCTCCTGCAGGGGTCCGCAAACTGGGTGAAATCCTTAGGGATAGGGAATTGAATTGCTCTGGTTTAACCCAACCTTTTGTATAATGCATCCCAGTGTTTTAGTCTTCCTGATTTATATGAACAGATCATCTTAGAAATAAAATCCCCAACACCTCTTTTCCACAAAAAGACTATTTAAGCCATTTATTACTTGGAGTTTTAAAATAGAAATGCTTTTATTTTTAGACACATAATAATATTGTGCTACAGAGTTTCTCTTTTGCTCTCCTGTTCCTCTGTAAACCCCCTTCTGTTACAGCCTTTTTTTTTGCTGTTTTTTTCTTACAGAATAGTTTTGCTGAGGAGGCATCACAGTTTGCTCAAGAGCTCCAACTGTGGCTTACACATTCAGCACAAAGAGTTCAATTTAGCTGAGATAATGCAATGAACTTATGTCTTCATTTCAGTGAATGACAATACTGATGCGAGTGTTGTTGGGAGCCTTCTTCAGTCTCTTACCCACAGCTGGAGGAGCCTGAAAAGACACGTGAGTGTTTCTCAGCCTAGAGAGCAATGGGAAAAGCTGGGGCTGATGACAGCTTCTCGGAACAGCACAGAGCAGTGGAATGAAGGATTGATGATTTGGTAAGAAGAGGAGGTTGGCAATAATTCAGAGACAGGAAAGAGGAATGGAGAGGGAGCACTAGAGCCAAGGCAGTTGCTTGCAGCTGACCTCAGCTGGCTCTTACTGGAGTCCAGCCTGGAGTAAAGGAAGTGCTTAAAGCAAGCCCGGCTTTGTGTACGGCTCTGTGTGTGAGTGGAGTGGCAGGTGTGACAGGGGAGCTGCACAGGCACTCTCCTACTCAGACATGTAAGACTTTAAAATATAACCCTGTGAGTGTTTTGTTCAAACACTTGGAAGTACACAGCCTTCATGAGGAAATTTCCAGACTTTTTGCCGTCCTGTGTTCCGTGTTCATCTCTGACCAGTTAGCAGCGTTCCAGCCATGACTTAGGAAACTGCGCACATTAAGTGCTTAATCATGTAGACCTTGGTCACTCAGCATACTGAAAAGACTACCCATTTCCCTGCAAAAAATAATGAAAAACATTATAAAATCTCCTGCAGGTTAAACTTTCTCATCACGTAGTCCATGGTAGTTTTAAATTAGCTGTTTCTGAGGACTGTCTTGTAACTAGATCCTGTATGCAGCTTGCTGCAGTCACTATTTGGCAGAAGTTGTTTGTGTAGGTTTGAGTTTCTAGACAAGTGGCAGGTGCTAATGTGCTCCTTGCAGTGTGGTCAGCTAATCAACAGCCCTGCTGGCAGGACTCCTTGCAGGTATTATGGGAAGGTGTTAAAATATAGCTGCTTTTTTGCTGTTCTGGTGGTAGGCTGTGTGTCCAGTGAGTTTTGCTGCTAAAATGTGGATATCTTCCTGTTCAGGTGGCAGTCTGTGCCCTCGGATCCAATTTTGCTGTTTTGGAGCTAGGAGGCTGTGTGGACTGAATGTGGCCTTGCGTGTTGTTTCTGCCATTCCCTCTGCACCTCAGTGCAACTGTGGAATTATTTTGACTATAGCTCAGTCTGCTACATGCCCAAGCTGCTGCTAGGTGGCAATGTGCTGCCCATGAAAGCTGGAAAACCTGTGCACAAATCTATGAGCAGCATTATTACCTCTGGCTGCTAGGTTGGACAGTGCCATTGCCAAACCAGTAGCATCCTCCTAATTTGCAATTCTGCTTGCAGGTTTAGTTTTATTTACATTTTATTAATTCTCCCCCTCAGAGAACTGTGCTCAGGCACAGTGGGAGAAATGTGTATGGTTATTTCGTCCGCAGAGACGCTCAGTAGCCTCTCCTGCCATCCTTTTACCAAGTGAGCAGCAAGGGAAATTGCTGCTACGTGTATGACTAGGACATTAGGACAAATGCTTTTCTAAGGTAACTGTAGCTGTGCACTTCACCTCCACTTCACTCCTGCTTGCTCCCTTGTCTTAGAAGTGAGTGCATCTGTCCTTGCCTCCTGTATGGGCAAGTGGAAGGCACCACAAATACCAAGAACAACAGGCATTTTGGGAATTGCTCTTTCATGGTCTTTGGGCTAAGAAACAAACTTATCTTTTCTGTCCTTTCTCTGCTTTCAGTGATGTTTGCAGCTGCGACAAACACGCTGTGAGATAGTCTAACCCATGTGGTGCTCTCTACCCAGCTGTGACTGCGGTATTTTACAGGGCTTGACAGGAGAACTGTTCTCTTTGGAGTGACATGTGTTTCTGTCAGGAGAAGTCCCTGGAAGAAAATCCCGTTGGCCTAAACAGCAGAGACTGTGTCTGTGATAGATTCAAGATAACTCCAACATGTCTTTTAAATACAGTGTTTATTTCTGTCAGGAAAATTGAGCAAGTTGTTCCATGCTTTAGAGTGGTTGAAATAGTGTAGTATGTACCTCAGATATGTCCTGTGTTTAAGAGGAAATTTGGGGGAGCAGCAGAATTTCTCTGTCCTTTGTAAGGCTGTTTTGGTTGTTTTTAGAATAGATGTTTGTAAAGCTTTGGGAGCTGGAGAAATGACTGTATTTTCCAGTAATCATAGCAGTAACAACAAAGAACCTGATGCTAGAAGAGTTTACACACACACACACGCGCGCACACACACAGTGCAAGTATTGGCTGCTATTGCCACATAGCTCTCCTTTGCTCTCCCTTCAAGCTCAAGCTTTCATTCCAGTTCACTGGCTGTTATGGTGGGATCTAGTAGCTTTTGTCAAGGGACACAAGTGTGCTAGATCCTCTGAAATAAAAAAGCACAAGTATTGCTGTCCACAATGTAAGTATCTTCTCCAGCACTTAGTTCATTTTCCTTCCTCTCACCTGCGTTCTTCTGGCTGATGACTTTAGTTTTTGACCTTTCTGCTCCCCTCTCTGTGTATTAGTTCTCCCCCTCTGTGCTACTAAATAAATAACTTAGACAAAAATGGGAGGCCAGTGGTTGCTACACATGTGAAACATATTCTTTATTTAGGTGCTCAAATGAGTGCTATGTCTGACCTTTCATGAAAGCAGATGCAGGTCTATTCACATTGTTAGATTTATTATTTTGCCAATCTTTTTCTGCAGAGCATGTTTGCTAACGATGGCAAAATTTTCTTTTCAAAAATGAAAGATCTTAGTTACCAAGAAATATTAAATTCTACCACTGTTTATCAGCTTGGCTGATGCTTTAGACATTTCTTTGGTGCTGTTCAAATCACTAGTACCTCTTTGTCCCTCTTCATTCACTTGTATGCTGTTGCTACATGTCTTTATTTTTCCATAAAATGTTGTTTTAATGTGAATAGAAAACAGTGCAGTCCTCTGTGCAGTTTGTGCATTTTAATAGCAACCGTGAGTAGGTAAAAGAGCAGAGGAAGAGTGTTGCTACCAGAAGAGCTGAATGAATGCAAAGAATGAAGCTGTCTGAATCTTAAACATTCAAGGGGGAAAGTGAGTTTTTCACTCAGAAGAAGTCCTTGTGAGGAAAACTGCAATATCCGTGTCTGACACATTTAAAGTTCACCATTATTTCCATGTAATGTAGTCTTTGTGGTGAGTGCTGTACTGCCTGAATGCTTTATGATCAGTGCTGCTTCAAGACATGATGAATGTGTTAATAATGAGGACAGATTAATGGCCTCTTCTCACCTGCAAAGACGCTGGATTTAATGCATTTCCATATGAATTAACCTGGCTGTGAGTGATGACTCCTGGCGAGATCTGTGTGAAATAATGCTTTTAACTTAATAAGGCATTTTTGTTTTGCCTTTTTTTTTTGTGCTGCCCTTCTCCCCCTTTTTCCTGATTCTGAAGGGTTAGAAACCGTTGCTTTGTGCTTTACTTTTGAGGGAATTTGAAAGCAGATGTTAAGCCAGGGTCGCTCTCTTTGTTTGGTGCCAGTAAGAAGGCTCTTGTGACCTCCCTCTGCTCATTTTCCTAATGTAAGTGCTGGCCTGTACATTGTCCCTGCCACATAAACACACATGATCAGTGGTGAACTTGAGGCTTGGTGGTCCTTCTTCCAAGGAATAAGATAGGATCCAGTCTGACACTAGGTATTTTGATCTCGGTGCTGTCAAACATCTCAGCCTGTAAACACAAACATCATTATTTGCATATGACCCCAAATTTACTTCAAGAAAGAAAGAAAGCAAAAGCCCTCGGATTCCTACCTGAGCAGGTTCTTCCCTTTTCTGTTCTTCCACTCTGTAGAGATTTAACAACCACAGAGATCTTGTGATCAGTTGTCTACAGCTGTAAATCATACAAAGATGAGCAATTGTTGCCTGCATTCCCCACAGTGATAAACTCCCAACAATTGCCATCAGAATTACTAGATCTGTGGAAAGTTGAGCCAAGCGTCTCACACAGATCTCGATCTTGGGAGGGTGGAGCAGGTCTGCACATGAGGACTGGGACTCTGCTTTCATCTGAACCCTGAGGGGAAAAATGCCTCAATTTGTGCATTTCCTAATTGGCCTTTTACACAGGAGGCCCTGGCACTCCTTGGTGGTTCACTTTCTCCATGGATCTGATGATGCGTGAATTGAACCCAAAAAAAAACCCCAAAAAACAAGAGAGCCAAGAGCAGAGAGCCAAGGTGTATGAATATTTAAAACGGAGTTAATGTTGCGTATAACTGATACTGAGTGAGTTGGTTTGCTTGTAATGACTGTTTTGTGAAAATGTTTCACATGTTTTCCTCTAAGCATTCCTGCCAAAAAACAAACAACCCCCCCCCCCTTTTTTCCCCCCCTAAGTGGTTTGATTTGGAGAAGAAGAGAGTTAATATAATGTATTTAGTGTTTCTGTTAAGAGGAAAAGGTAATTATATATGGTGACACTATTTGGATGTGGGGAGAGGAGAAATCCAGGAAATCAATCTCAAATTGTGCATTTAGCCGATCTCTAACCAGGAATTTCTAAACAGAAAGAATCTCACTCTAGATTAGTGAAACAGAAAAGAGACAATTTGTGTTGTCACTGATGCTGAGCACTGCAGGCCCAGGTTCAGACTGAAAACATATTGTCATCTTGGGGTTTCTTTGGGGAAGATAATGGAGAATCTGCTCTCCTGAAAAAATTGCTCACATTCGTTTTCCAGTTTCACTGTCATGATCTTATGAGTGAGAATTGCAAGCATAGTGTGCAGAAAAATTCATTTGGGTATTACTGTTTTGAAAAAAACAAACTGTAGAAGCAAAGCTGAGAGGTTCTGGCATCTCAGGAGCACACAAGAAATATTCATATTATCTGAATGATAAAAGCACTGCAAGCAGCTCAGAACAAAAATGTGTTTATTTTTTAACTTTTAAACTTCCTACATTCTTCTTAAAAGACAGTAGCTTTACCAGTGCTTAAAAACAGCCCACTGGTCGCCTGACGTGCTTCAGCACTGTGGAACAATAAAAGAAAAGGAAGGATACAAAATTTCCAGCTCAGGACTAGGCATTAATCAGATTCAGGTTTTGAAACTCTGGAGAATGGTTTGAGTTTTGTACGTTTGAAAGTGGGGAGCAAGATAGTTGGAGACAAAGTGGAAGTGATTCATGTAGTTAAGTGCATGCTTCTCAGTATCCTTGAATTTTTAAGATGCTTTCCTTTCATGTAAAATTGAGAGCAAAATTTTAGAGTTTGTTTTATAGGGCAAAAAGAAGTGTATTTCAGCTTTTCTTGTGTTTTATATAGTTTTCATTACTTTAAGAAACTTTCCAATTTAGTGTGTAATTATACAGTGTAGACGATCTATTCAATTTCTGATCACGAAGTAATCCTGATACTGGGCTGTAAATCAAATGGCAAAGCACTGAATTTTAGCTCTGCTAACTCTAGAGTTGAAGTTAACTTCTTAAAGTTTCAAAATGATAACACTGATTTCAGTATTTATTTTCCTCTGGTCATTTCAATATATGTTGGATTTATGTTCGTTTGTGGCTTACAGTTTCAAAGATGAAGACATGATGATGCTTTTTAAAGACTGTCACTCCAGTGGTACCCTTTATGTTATCTTTTATTACAAAATTTAGTTATGAAATTGAAGCCAAACTGAAGAGACCGAACTTGTTAAATATTTTGTCTATTAGACATACACGGATGGTTGCTGATGGCACGATGGGATAAGAATAGATCCTGACACCCAGATATAGGTAATATATTTGTTTCATGCATTACATGCACTCCTAGAGAGAATAATCCACTGTAAAGTATGTATTTTTAACTGTTCCTCCCAATTTACATACCATAGAAACCCAACCAAAACCAAGATTAATACTAAAAATGAATTATTCTACTAAAACTCACAGTACCTGTTATTTTAAGTATTTCAGCATTACATAGAGCTTTAAAACATGAAAATGTGGTAGATTGCTAGATCATTTAATTCTATAATATAAGGTGAACTTTACTAAGACTACATGAAGTTTTGGAATATTGAGACCAAATAAATTAGGAGAAGAATGGGAGAAATCTCTGGGATTCATTTTTCTTTTACAAATTTTCTTTTTTCACCTTTGTAGATGCTGCGCTGTTTCTTAGGGCAATAGCCGTGAGTCTTACTTCCCTCACAATTGCTTTTCCCTTAAAATGCTGTGTTGATCAAAGACTGTATGAAGATGTGGCTCTGCAAACCTTCTATGTCTCTTATTCAGGTCACAGATTGTAAAGTTTACACAGTGGGGACTACTGGGATCTTTTTCTTTTGCAGGTCCGTAGTGAAAATCATGCCACAATGAGAACAGCCTTGGAGTTGTCACCTGCGAGTTTGTAGTTGAGGCTAAGAATCTTTTTAGAGGGAATTTGCATTTAGCGTGTGTGACTGACTGAAGTACTCTGGGGAGCTGGCATGTCCTATAGAATAACAGTTGCAAAGTTGCTTTCTGAAGTCTCATGTTGCTTAGGTGCAAATGGTGACACATTCTAAAAAGCTAAAGAGCTGTGGCTAACGATGCTCTCTAGTCTTTATTTATTTATTTTAAGGAAGTGTGTATATGTTCGTATGAGATCCAGCAGTATATTATAGTTTCTGTTCATTATAGGTGAAAATCAAGGTTAAGTGTTTCCAGCTATTCCTGATACTCTCTAACTTGTAACTGTGGTCACAGCTCCTCTGAAGCATTTCGTATCAGTACCAAGCTCGCTTCTTCCCATACCATTTGTTCCAAACAAATTTTCCTATCCTTTTCCATTAAATCAAATATTTTTTGAAAGCATGCACTGTTTTCAAGTTTTAAATATTCAGCTTAGTAAGGTAAGTGTCCTACTGCTTTTAACCCTATATTTGCAGTACCTTGCTCCACTTAATGAGAAGTGATTTAACTGACAGCTACTATACTCATAGATAATATGTAGAGTTCTTTCAAATTAAGCCTGAGAGCGCTACATAGTGACTCCGTATCTGTTTTGCCTAAACATTCTTACAATGTATCCCTACAATTTATCAAGGAATTGATTGATGAATGGTATTGATTTCAGTACAGATCCTGTTCTGCATGCAAACACGTGTGCTGTCTCTATGAGTGTGAAACTTACAGCCTGCTTTTTTTGAACAAATTTATGAAAGATTACAAAGGAACACCTGACACTGTTTTCTTCTCCTCAAAGCATGTTGCTTTATCCTCCATCTGGCTGACAGAGATTAAGGGTTTATTTAAAGGTTGATGCAGGAAAATGTACTTTAGTGACTGTTTTCTGAATCAGGTGCTGGCCATATGTAGCAGAGAGAGGCCAGATCAAAGCCAACCTCCCCGACATCCGAATGTGGATTTCATGGCAAGGAGGAGAGTTTCAGCTTACAGGAGAATTACAGTGGACTTGGTGTGGACAGAACTCAGTTTTGGTTTGGTTTGAACCATGTTTTCACTTATCCTAGGTAGTTTTGGATGAACATGCTTCTTGATAGCAAACTTCTCTACAGTCCAAGGAAATAAATACTGTGCAATGAAGGCAATGCAATATAAATCCCCTAGGTTAAGGTGGCATTAGCCCTCACATGTTCGTTTAACTCCGCTGATATGTTACTAATCTCTCTCTCTCACAGCTCTACTTGTCGTCTGAGATTCAGGCAGTTTTACATAAAATTCCACAGAATCCTGGGCAGGGAGGAGCATCCACATTTTTATGCTGCCTGTGTTTTTTTCAGTGTAATGCCACTTTGTTTGATGCCAGAGAAGAGGCTAGAGTCTAGAATTTGCATGTGTGTGTGTTGGCTCTTTTTTTTTTTTTTTTTATTCTAATGTGACGGAATATGTCATTGACTGACTACTGCTTTAACTGCTGAGCTTCTAGAAGCAAAAATTCTGAAACGAGTTATCGCTCATTGCCTGTAATGGCATTTTTCTGGTAAGTGCCACCCCAGCGGGTTTGTCTCATGGACCTCCGCACAAACGTAATGCAGGCCAGAGGCATTTCTTGGCTTTTCATTGTTTGATCTCGTATGTTAGGGCTAGCTAATATTTCGTTTGCTAGTGTTTGAAATATGAAATATTCCATATTTAAGAATATGGAAATTGCTTCAGTGTTTGAACACTCTCTTGTTTATCAACAAACAATAATGAACTGCTCTGGTTGCTACAAAGTTCAGTGCCAAAAAGTTGAAGGAAGACAAAGATTACCCCAGGGCTTCAAGCAGATGGTGCGTGTTTGTGGGGTGAGACTGAAGTAGGAGCAGGATCAATCTGTAGGAGCAGGATCAATCCGTAGGGAGTGATGCAGAGATACTTTTCAAGTCTGGTGGAGGAAAAAAAGCTTCTTAGAAGCTCTAAATTTGGAGAACTTTGAATACCCATGACTGGTTATAAAGTACAGTATTTTCAGTTAAAGCCCTGTAGGATACCCTAAAAACTTAAATCTTGCGTTTTTTTTTCAGCACTTAGATTTTAAGAACTGTATGCCAAAGTGAACAAATAAATGTCTTATTAACGGTGTTAAGTCCCGCTTTAGTGTTTGAGGCCCATTTAATAGGTATTCCAAACACTAATGCAATTTGAATAATATTGACACACATTTTGGCTCACTAACAGATTCTCCTAGGAGTTCTTTGGCATGATGCTGCTTTGGGAGCCTCTGACCCCAGTAGTAGCTGTGTTTCTCAGACTGCATCACTAAACAGGGAGAGGCTGCTTGAACTTCCAGGTACAAGGATGCAGACCGGCTTTCTGTGACAGTGGCTCTTAGCAAGGCTGAATGTTGGCTCCATCCGTGTGTGGTCTAGCTACAGGGAGAGTATGTGGAGACTCTGTCCCCGCTTAGTACTTGTCTATAGATTCCACTGGACTAGAGGCTGGTTTTTAGTGCTCGGATTATGCACATTTTAGAGTAGTACTGAAAATTAGATTTTGTGGGTTTCTATAATTTTATCATATCAGAATGATGCTTTCTTTTGCCAAGTAGGTAGCACTATTCTGTTTAGATCTTTACTATACACCTCTAACTCTTTTCCAGTCCTGTTCAGCTGGATGTGAGCAATTCCAGCTGAGACGCTCTTTTGGTCCTTTAGCTTTGGCTTGTACTTGCTAAATATATAGCCTGTAGCCTGGGACAGTCAACCTATGAGATAAGAAGCAGGAGTTAAATGATTGAATTATATTCCTGCTTACACTCACTTCTTTCCTTTCAAAGAAAAATACTGAAAATTGAAGATTTTACCCAGGATTTCACCCAGTCTCTGTGTTGATGCCAGTATCTGGCTTAATGGTTGAACACACAAATAGAGCACAACAGAAATCTGTCTGCTTCATATATCTGCAAACTGACTGAAGATCTGATTTCCAAGGTCAACTTTTCGATATTTTTCTGCATATCGTGCCATATACCGAATAATGTAGCCAGTATCTAGTTATAGACTTAAGCAATGATAAATTGTAAGGAAATGAATGATCATTAAATAGTGTTTCTATTAAATAGTGTCTTACAATATCAATATAATATCCATATTGATGATATTGATAGATCAATATCATATAATATCAATGTTAATAGTATATCATTAGGACTAAATAGACTTCTTTTTCTAACAGTGTTTGGAAGTACTCATAACACAGTTAATATTTTCTTGTTTAAATCTCTCGCTTCTCAACTGAAAACACAACCCTTCCAAAGAATGCTTTACTTTGTTCTGATTATATCTGAATAATTTGTTGTTGCGTGACAACATTTAATTTCACTTGAGCAGTAGGGAATTTTAGCCTCAGGGATTTTGTTTTATTTCTTTGCCATATGCAAGGGCTACATTTTGAGCTAGTGGGGACTAATAATATGTGCAAAGCATTGACAAGATTTTTAAAAGTGAAAACTAAATAAAACCTTTTTTAAGGTATATATTTAGACTTTTTTTGGGCTTATCCACAATTATGGTGTACAGAATTGAAGAATTATTATTCCTCTCGTGCAGACCCTGTCGGCACCAAAAGGCTGTTCCCAGACCTAGATGAAGGTATGAGCAGGGGGAAGCTCTTCTGTTGGGAAATGTCCAAAAAAAATCCTGTGGCAGTAGATGGCGCTCAAGAATACGCTGCTCTGAGAGGTTAAAGCTGTGCCCACAAGCGCCCTCGCCTCCGTAGCCTTTTCCAGTGCTGCCAGCTCAACCCTGAAAGCTGCCACAGGGACTGCTAAGGAAAAAACAAGCCCCTCACTGTGGGGCTTGTTCCTGAGCACAACGAGCTTTTGGAGGACCCGGAGCTTCGACCTCCCGTTTACAGTTCCTGTTACTGTAGATGTGTGTTAGCGTTGCACAGCCGCAAGTCTGGAATGAAGCATACTCCTGGAGGGTTTATGTGAAAACTTATGGATGCTCTGCTTCAGATTAATTTCTAGCGTACATCTGCAGTCAAGAACCTCAAAAATGTTCGGAGTGATCAGTGGATTTCTGGTGGCACTAGCCAGATTCTGCTGGATATCACTGAGTACTTGTAGAAAATAACCACATTTCCTGTCCAGTAGATGGGATTTTAAGACTTGTGGACTCTTATGTTACTATAAATCCAGAAAGTGCCAAACTCCTCTTGAGTTAGGCTGGTTGGTGGTTTGAAACCCTGGCTTTCTGTCTTTCAAACTGGCTTTTCAGTGTGTGGCTCCATCAGTACGGATGTGAGTCTGTCGTTGCCCCACATCTTGATGGAGCATTTAAAGATGGGTTTAGTGTGGTGTGCATGTGAGGAAGAAGAGGAAGCATGGCAGTAGGTTAGGGGAAGGTGTCTCAAGTTCCAGTTCTTGCCTCAATCTGAATGCCAGCTATAAGGGAGAGAGGGCAAAACGTCCGCTCCAAATAAATCCTAACGATGCAGTGAATGAATGAAACGATGTGCAGTGGGTTGCAGATGCCAGCTGGTGACTGTCCCTCTGTGCTTCAGTGCACATACACAACATGGGCACAGTTGAGCTGGTGGCTGGGTCATTAGAGCTGTCAGCTATGAGTGACTCAGGTTGCCAATGGCTCAATGGGCTCCAATTTCTTTTCTCAGAAATGTTGGGGAATGTTGCCACATAGCAGCGCATATCCCCAGGGTGTCAGCAGAAGACATGCCCAGAGATGGTTTCTCCTATATTTCCACTTTGCAAGTTCCTGTTGTGTCAGTGCGAATAGACTAGACCTGATATGAGGAATGTGGAAGTCAATGGACAGAAGTTCTGAATAAGGGAAAAGAGACAAAAATGTGATGTGATGGGAAGGCTGTAGTTGTTTCGAGTTGGCATTAGCATCTTCCAGTTGAGGAAGCTACCATTAGTTAATTTTGGCTTTGATAACTTCTGAAAAGGTGGGTTGTCAGTTCTGTGTTTAAAAGAAATTCATACTAACTTTGAACAGCCATGTCAATGGAAAAGGGAGGAGAGGAACTGTTTTCATTGCTTACTGAAACACATCTTATGTTCCAGCTGTTGAAATATGTGACTACTTCGGGCTTAATATTTGAAACAATAAGTAGCTTCATCATCATTATTATTATAATTTAATCCCGGTTCCTTTGACTTAAGAACCAGAACATGTGCTTTTGGGAGGCACAGTAAGCATTTAAAAAGCTGCCAGCCTCGCTGTTGGCCATATGTGCACACTGTTTATATGTGCAGAATTTTTAATTTCATGACAAAATTTTTCTTGGTTAACCAACGTCCTGGAATTCAATCTATCTCAATTCCTTAGAAGGTCCCAGTCCAACTTACGTTGTTCTGAACAACTATTTTATTTGCCTTTTTTTTTCATAAAGTGTAAACTATCCACCCCAAAGCCATGAGTTCTACTTTTAAGTGATTCTTTTCTTAAAAAATAGAAGTACTATATTCTTTCCTAGAAATGGATTTAATGTTATGATGTAATACTGCTTCCTTTCTTTTATTCTCTGTAAAAACAAACTGTTGTCTATATAAAAAGCAATCACCTGTGGTACGCAGCCAGAATATTTAAAGTGTAGGGAAAACCCTCCTTGTTTCCAAGTAAAGACTACCTAAGAAATGTGCTATGGCAATGTTCATCAATTAGTGGCTGTTTCGTGGCCTATGAATCCAGAGATTTTTAAACCCCCAGACCAGAGCAGTTAGATCTCCTCCAAACCATGCTGACGTTGAATATCATAAACTAGGAAAAGGTTTTACCTTTCCTGTGATGCACTTCTTCCTGCTCCGTCTGCTCCTGATAATCCATGTTTCTTAGCCCCACTTGCAGCTTCTCTGCCAGACAATATATTCATCCATCTAATTTGGGGAACTGGATGAAGGTCATGATTCTTGGTTGAGAATGTGCAGTAGGGAGTAGGGAAGCTGGAGCTGGTGAATGCACTGGAACCCAAATGTCTTGAAGACTGAGGCTGTCCACTATGTGTCACCCTGTTTTGAGACTTGCCCGTCATATGTGATATCTTGGATGGTTTGTCTTTCATCAAATACTCATTCTAGAAAGCTCTTGGAAAACAGGTGTGTTATAGGAACAGATTAAGACAGGAAATGTTTTAAAATGCATTTATATGTTAAAACAGAGGCATTCACAAGAACCATTCATTTACAAAAGAGTTATGAGGGCATTGTTACAGCCACTCAGCTGTAATTCAGAAGAGACTTTCTGCTGGGTTTGGTGAGAGTAAAATAATGCCAGCACATTATTAAAGTGAGATATTCTTAAATATATTCATCTTTTAATCAGGCACTGCTTACAGACTGTAGATAAAAAGAGCTGTCAGGGATCAGTAGCAGCTAGTAGCAATCAGTAGTATTTTCAGTGTATATGAAGATAGAAGATGTGTTGATACCTTTGCCCTCCTTAAAGTGCAGGCTATGGAGTTGGCATTGCAGGGCTGTGAGATCTGCTTTCTTAATAACTGTATGTTGTGTAGTGGCCTTATGTGGTAATGTTGGTTTTCGTGGAAGAGGAGAAAATAAAAGCAAAAGGCCTTGGGGAGCAGCTTTCAGCCTCTCTACCACTCTTGGCAACCAGGCACCTGTGAATCCTCAAGCTGTAGGTTTAGTTTAAATTTGGAAGTCAGCACTCTAACAGCTCCCTTAAATAACTGATATTTAATGACATTAATTATGAACAGCATCTTTAAAAGGAACTCAAAATTCCTCACAATTTGTCCGCCATCAGTAAATGAAGGCAAAAAAATCATTGGGCAGTGTCCCACTTTTATCTTGTCCATATAGGAGATAGCAACTATCTCTGTTGTATTCTCTTTTTATCACATCTCTAGCATAATGTTGTGGTGTGAGTTTAGATGGCCCATCCCAGCTGGTAAGTTGTTTGGAGTATGAACATTTATAAGAAAGATGACAAAATTTATTTATTTATAGTAAAAGAACATTGCTGAAGTGACAAAAGAAGGTACTAAAATGTTTGGAACTGTGGCTGTGGAACTGCAGCTCTGCCTTCTCCATATTCCTCCCGGTGTGTTGAGCCACGTGTTGCAACCGCGGAAGCGGAGAGAAGGGGGTCTGCCTGCCCCTGCCTCCTGGTACGAGCAGGCAAGTCCCGTGCTAGGTGGGGATCTGGAGCTGTTCCTTGCTTGCCCTCCAAAACTGGTGAACAGTAGCAAGTGCAAACACACACTCTGTGTCTTGGTGCAAAGGAATATGTGGGGTACATCCTGCCTGCCTGAAAAGCTTCAGGCAAGCATGCAAAAGATGTGCAAATAAAAGATTAGTATGATGAGAGAGTTTAACACTTTTGCAGGGAAGTGAGAGAATTGGTGCAGTGCAACCACTTGACAACTAATTACAAAATGCCAGATAACCACAGAAAATGCAAAAGCAATTACCTCTTCCTCATAATGGTTAGGAAAACAATTTACAGAGATCAGTGTCTGATTCTCCTCTTCAGTGTGTCATGGTCATTCGCAGATATCTCCCTTAACTTTCCTGGACGTACTCCTGGTTCAGAGCTGTGAAGCTGTGAAAGGAGTGAGGTCCTCCAACTGTAAACATAAATGCCTGTAACTGAGGCGTCCTTGTACTTTGGGTACACACAGCTGCTGGTGACGTTAGGCATTTGGATGCACTCCTAGCTACAAGTAGGAGCTGTGTATCACTTGATCTTTCTTTTTTTTTCCTTTCCTCCCCCATGGCTTTCAGGATAAATTTATAGTTTAATCAAACTACTGGAAGGCTAGTAAGAAATATTTGGAGAGGTCAAAGTTTCAAATGAGTTTGCTTTCATGAGTCATCATACACTGCCTTGTCAGTGCCTAGGCAATGAAGTTTATTTAGTAAGCTGTTTTAGGTAGTTAAAGCATGGTGGCATTCTCATTTTCCACTTCTCTGCTCTGTTGCTTAATACATACTAATTTTGGAGGGTTGAAGCATGGTATAAATCATCTTAGCCTGTAAGGAACAGTCTTCCTTCCCAGTTCAAAAATCAGCTTCAGTTCTTAAAAATAAGAATGCAAATAAAAGCTGTTACAAGATCATCAAGCATTTCTACAGCAGAATAATACAAAAGCTCTTCTGTTTGCTAATCCAAGAAATCCTTGTGCCTCATTCCCCCAAGGCATGGATGTTGCGAGGAAGCGGGAGGGACTTTCTTCCATGCTTTGTCATCTGGCAGGACTGTGAAGTCACAAGTATAACTTTTTTATATTTTTTTATATATTTTTTAAATTCTGTTGAGCATGAGCTATTGAGCTTGAGCTTCTGTTGAGCATGAGCACCACATGGAAAAATTTTATTGCCCTTGAATGCAAAGGATGTTGGGTTTAAAAGTGCAGCTGTTTATGGAGATCTGCTTACAGGCATTGTTTGGAATGCTGTTTTGTTGTCTGAGATGACAGAGTAATGGGATTTCTCATAAGGGCAGGAAATATATTCCTTTGTCAGGAAGATGTTACTCGAGAGAATTTTCTTCCTGGTATTTAGTACGTCCGTAAATGCTCTGGCTTTACCATCTGCAACTTTTATAGTAATATCCAACAGGTTTTGAGGTCAAATAATCCCCTGTTTTATCTGCACACCTGGATTACTTTAATTTTGTTTCTCTGGCTGGAAATAGCATTGTGCTCAGTATTGCTGGTCACATTATAAACACACTGGAGAGGTTACAGACTAACTGACTAGATGGCTTTACATTTATGAGACTATCAGTTCTCTTTTCTTTCCATTTCTTCCTAATTCTTTGGAAAGCATTTTGGGCTGTCATCTTTCCTTCATGGAGAGGAGTGGGGATTTCTTAATGAAACTGTCATCCTGTATCAAGGCCTCCAGCAATCCCTGAGTGTTAACAGTGACAGTTTCTTGCTTGAGGCAGGTTTTGTACCTGTGAGTCTGCTTCTCTCCTGATAATATCTGTACTCAGGGACTAGACAAGGACTATCAGTATTTAGAAGAACTGCATTTATTTAAAAAAAAAAAAAAAAAAAAAAAAAGAAAGGATTTTAAGGATTTTGTCGTTGTGTCTGAGACATATAACACCTAAGAATGGCCAGTGTCAGTAACTGGACTGAAAGAAACTTTTACTTTTCCTGAGCCTAAGGGGTATTTGAACTCATGACCAGGAAACAGAGAGAAAATGTATGTCATGGATTGTTTAAAAACTGATCTGCGAAGCAGTGGGTCAGCTAGGTACAAAGGCTTGAGCGGGAAGGTGTTTTGCAAAACTTCCAAAAGACAGCAGCAGCTTAGGCTTGAAACTTGAACGATGCCGGGTCAGAAGGGACAGTAAGAGATGGCATAAAGGGTGAAAATCCACCTGGAAACTTGGAGCCTTTGCAGATTCACTAGGTAATATATTCTTTACCTCTGTAATTCTCCACTATATGTCACATCTTTCATACAAGCTGTATCCTGAAAAAGAAGCTGTACCTACAGGGCATAGCTGAAACCAACCATCTAGCCAAACAAAATACCCCTCAGTTTCTCAACCTAACAAAAACCCCATGAAGCAAGAAAGCAAAGCTGAGAAAGAGACTCCAGGAACTGAGGTAGAATAATACAGCTAGGGTGCCAGGAGTTAGAGAGAGAGAGAGAAAGGTATCCGAAGCTTAGAGTAATTTTTTGTGAGCAGTTCTGGGCTCCCCAGTATAAGAGGGACGTGGAGCTTCTCGAGAGGGTCCAGAGAAGAGCAACCAGGATGATTAAGGGAATGGAACATCTCTCGTACGAGGAGAGACTGAGTGAGCTGGGCCTGTTTTCTCTGGAGAAGAGAAGGCTCAGAGGGGATCTGATTAACATGTATAAGTTCAGGAAGGGAGAATGCAGAGAGGAAGGGGACAGGCTGTTCTCACTGGTGGCCAGCGATAGGACGAGGGGTAATGGCCACAAGCTGAAGCACAAGAAGTTCCGTCTCCAGGTGAGGAGGAACTTCTTTCCTGTGAGGGTGACAGAGCAGTGGAACAGGCTGCCCAGGGAGGTTGTGGAGTCTCCTTCTCCAGAGGTCTTCAAAACCCGCCTGGATGCCGCCCTGTGCCTCATGCTGTAGGTGTGCCTGCTTGAGCAGGAAGGTTGGACTAGATGATCTCTAGAGGTCCCTTCCAACCTTAAATATTCTGTGAAACTGTGATTCTGTGATTTTGAGAAAAGAGGTCAGAGAGCAGAAGACAGAAGGAATAGAAGAGAGAGATGAAGCTTCAGAGACTGGAGCAGGTTCTTGATGATTCAAAATTTGATTTTTTTCTCTTTACTTCCTTTTGATTGATTCAAATTGAAAAAGAAAGTATACAATTATAGATTATGTGATTGTAGTTCAAATAATAGATGCTGATTATAGAACCGTCTGGGCGATTTTTAAAGCTTTGCTTTGTGTATGCATATATTTTTAAAATTGAAAATTTATCCAGTCTATTCTGACAGCAGAAAGAATTGCTGAAATGCTAAATTTAGTAGTAGTCTTGAAGAAGACTGATGTTTGTCTTCAAGTTATTCTTCTCATGATGGATTTTTAATGATTATCGGTTTAGTTCCCAGAATTGCTGGGAATGTAGCACACACATTTTGTCTTATAAACCAGCTAGAATCCAAACAATGACATCCTTTTTTCCTAAGAGCAAAGCTCTCACTCATTTAATTGCCCATATTTCTCACGTGCTACTGATGGCTTCAAGAGTAAATTTGGATACCTATTACCCCAATTAGCTGCAATTTAATACATTATTAGTATAGAGAAAAACAAAGTTACCTGATAAACAATTTAGGCCTGTGCCTATAAAAACTATTTCATTTGGATATTTTTCTAATTTAATACTAATTATATTTATTGATGCAATAACTTAATTATAATCCTAATTAGAATTTTGATGGCATCCACAGCTGATTTGCCAATCTAGAAATGACTTACCTATAGTTTTGCATACCCAGCCTAATTCTAAAAAAGTTGGCGCTTATGAGGTCAAGTGCACATACTTAATAGTTTAACACTAGGATGAATTTCAAGTCTAGCATATTTCCTGCTTTTACTGAAATGAAGAAGTTCAGTTTTAGTGATGCAAGCATGTCAGTGTAGTTCTTCAACACTGTTCCTGACAAACACGAAATAGTTGACTGATCTTTCCAATATTTCCTTGCATGGCCTCTTACAAACTGTGCTTCAAGAATGCACAAGAATGAAAATAAAGCAAATAGTCTTAAAAAAAAAAAAAAAAAGGATTTTTGCATAATCTGTAAATTTCATATTCACTGCGGTCTTTTAGATGAGAGTTTGTCACCTGGAAGATGTGAGGAATTTCCTCAGCCATTGCTAAGCTGCAAATAAGGTTAACTTAAGCTGGTATGCAGTTTGAAAAACATCTTTGAAAATAATCCAAAAATAACAAGAAATCTGCAATTTTGGAAAGTCTGAATATGCAAGGATAATACTCTGCCTCCCAAACACACACAGCTCTGTTCATCTGTTAACTTTTTGTGTTGGCGTTTAGTGCATCTTACATTAAAGACTCGTAGTTTTTAAACACTTGTAATGAAGCAGATTTTTCAAATAGCCTGAGAAAAAGTGCTTTAAAACATCTGAGCTTTTGTAGTTTGGCCACAGTGGGCAAGAAACTCTGAAACGGTGTTGCTTTTGCAGATACCAGTCTGTGTGCTGAGCTGCAGTGTATGTGCAGGGCCGCTGTGGGCCAGCTGTCCAGCTTCAGGCTCTCCTTCACGTATTCCTTCCGCTACAGCTTGTTCAGGAAGCTTTTCCTAAATAGGCTGATGAAGGACAATTCAACTGAAGACAACCCAAGTAAGCAGCATTAACAAGCGAACTAGGGCAAACATCCTAACGCTACTGCCATTTTACCCATATACTAGTCAGGTATGCAGACACAACATTGTCCCCATTATGTGACTTGTGACTTCTAAGATGGCCCCTGATGACATGAGAAGAACTTAGGGTAATGATTAACATCTTGGCAGGTGGTGCTTGTAAGCAGCCTTGGTGCCTTAGCTGTCTTCTGCTGTGAAAAAATTCCCATGGAGAGCGTCTCTCTAATGTGGCTTTGATCCCGTTAGTTGGTTCCTTTGATCTGGTGCAAGCACAGTGGAGTGAGTCAGGGCCACGGTTACAAGGGAGAGGTCTCGAAATAAGTTCCTCAGAAAAGAGGTTCTCTGTTACTTCTTCAGAGCTCAGAGAACAAACTACTCTCTCACTACGGAGGCCTGGATGAGAACGTAGTGTGAGTTTCAGAGGAAGAGATAACAAAATCTATCCAGATAAGAAGAGTGAAGGATCTGATTGTGGAAACTGATGAATAAAGTGAATAACCTGGAAGGCATGTGACTCCTACGGAGAGTATGTGGTATGAGATCTCACCACGTGATCACGGAGCAGGGCGAAATAGACTGTGTGTTGTTTTTATTTTGGGTCACATCCCCAGCACTGTGCATCAAACCAAAACATATCTTGAAGCAAAACAATTCTAATCTGTTTGGTCTTTGGGAATGTCTCAAGATGGCTACCACGGGAAGTAGGATAGGAGCAGCCCCTGCTGGAGCATCAAACCCTGTTGTAGGAGCAGGTTCGAGCTCCTTGGTCTCAGTGGCCTTGTGTGGATTAACATACATTCCTGGTACATTTTGCAGTCCTGGCAACTGAGTGGCTCTGATGCGCTTTTTGACACAGGAAGATAACCTTTTAAAAACTGAAGCATGATATTGCACACTTGTGTATCCAGGTTACTTGATTATCGATGCCAAAACCAATTCCTAACTTTTTAAAATTTCCCTTCCATTTCAAAATTTAGCAGGATATTAAAATAAAAGAGCACAAAATGATACGCAAAGTTCCTAGACTAAAAATCATCAAGTTATGTGTGGAAGTGCCATGAGATGATGGTTGTTTTAATTTGCAGATGTTGGGGTGTATAATTATTAAAATTATTAGGAGATAGAATGAGTCTGGACATGCAGTACTGCGTGGGCTGACTCAAGCAGGTCTGATATTTGAAAATAGTTTTTGAGGGCACCCAAGGATGCCCTAGATGAACCATCTTGTATCAGAGGTTCTTTTTAAACACAGAACTAGAGAAACATACATATTGTTTAATATATGGTGGCCAGTGGTGGCCAGTGACAGGGGGCAGTTGGGTGCAAGCTGCAACACAGGCAGTTCCATCTGCATGTGAGGAAGAACTTCTTTCCTGTGAGGGTGCCAGAGCCCTGGCACAGGCTGCCCAGGGAGGCTGTGGAGTCTCCTTCTCTGGAGGTCTTCCAAACCCACCTGGATGCCGCCCTGTGCCCCGTGCTCTGGGTGTCCCTGCTGAAGCAGGGGGTTGGACTAAGTGATCTCTAGGAGTCCCCTCCAACCTCAGCCTCAGTGATTTTGTAATATTTGTGAACTGAGAATCTGGAAAAAAACAATGATATAATGTGGTACTTGAAAGTCAGGGTTGAATTGTCTTTATATACATCTACTTATGGAATAGATGGCAGTGTTTCCTTTAGGCATTTTATAGGTTAGCATGTTAAAAGCCAAAGGGTTTTTCATACCTTAATTGACATTCAGAGCATCTCCTGTAATGATTCTGTTGGAGCTGTTGTTGAACATTTTGTATTAATATTTACTGAGACAAATAGGCTTTGTATGCTGAAATCTTAGCTACTATAAATAAAACACACTAGCAGCTGGCAATACCTTAGATAGCTGCATTCATATGTGTTCAGTCCATTTGAAACCCTCAGCCCCCTCAAACTGATGTAGTCCACGCATTTGTTATATGCAGCTGCTGGCATATGAAGTAGTTCATTTTACTTTTGCCTTATCCCTGGTTAGCACTAATGCGTGTGTTAACACATCGCTTGCCAGACGTGATGGAGAGGCTCGCTTGGCCTTCAGCGTGTCCGCCAGGAGATGCTAGCAGGCAAAATGGAATAATGGCTTCCTCCTGCTGGAGAGGGAAGTGCTGCTAATGGAATTAGGGTGTGTGGACCATGAAATAAGGGTGCTTTGGAAATAAATGGTGCTAGAAGGAGGTGCAGCTTTTTAGCGTCAATTACATGGCAGCCTAGTTTAGTGCGGGAAGGTTGGGATAGGAGCAGGCTGCCTTGTGCTGTACCTGCCTGTTCAGGTAGGGTAACACCACTGATCTCTGCTGACTAGAAGAGTTCCCCTCGGCTCCCCGGTGGCCACACCAGCTGTTCATAACTGTTTGGATGCAACATGGATAATCTGGACAATCAGGATAACGGACAAATGCAAAACTGGGTAGCGCCATTTTCCAGTCTTTGGTATGGAGGATAGTGCGTTAGAACTGCTGAAGTTTCTGTTTAGCATGGTACTTTCATTTAAAAAAAAAAAGGAAAAAACAAAGAAGTATTCTGATGACAAAAAAAAAAAATGCTGTATCTGTGCTGGTCTAGTGGCAGCTTGTAAGCAATGATAGAATTTGCAGAACAGGTTCTGATCTCTGCGTAGTGGTCTGTGGTTCTGATTGGGGTTCTGAGTTCAATGAACATAACTATAGGCTGTTCTTTGTAGCCACCTTGAGAGTGTGACCACAGACTTAGGTAAGCTAGCCACCAAGAACAAATGTGTTCATGAACACAAACTGCTGTCGAAGCTCAGTAGATTAAGATCACAACTAAGTAGCCGTGTAAAAACGGCTACTAGATAGGAAATGGGCAGCGAGTCAGATACAAGCAGCGAGATGTTATGTCAAGACAAGATCAGTTAAAACGTAGTCATCTGTGGAGGGTCACAGAATCACACAATGGTTGACGTCGGAAGGGACCTCTAGAGATCATCCAGTGCAACCCTCCTACTCCAGCAGGGAGATCTCCAGAGAAGGAGACTCCACAGCCTCCCTGGGCAGCCTGTTCCAGGGCTCTGGCACCCTCACAGGAAAGAAGTTCTTCCTCATAAAAACATCTTTAGAACCCTGAGGATATCTGAGGTTTCTAGTCATATCATATTCTGCTTTCTTCGTCACAGGTAGAAATGTTAGAGAGAATATAGATGTTACAATAATAGTCTCTAATGATCTTCTCATCCTCTGCCTCGGGCTACTGTCCTCAAGAACAGAATTCCTGATTAACTGTACAACTAAAACTAGCATATACAACTCCAGTTCTATAAATTTGTGTTAAAAATGAGTAAGTGAATCACCTAACAAAAATGTTTACTTGACCAAGCAAAATGATTTTTCTTGTCATCACTCATTTATTCCAACTTACAGCCTGAGTATAGGAGTTGCTAATTATTTTCTGTGATGTGCTGAATATTATAGACTTGAACATTTTGCCAAATAAACTAGAGTATTAGTGTCCTGTGAATGTTATGAATCAAAATTTGGGCTTTTTATTTGGCATCAGCATTAAAAAGACTGTCACTGTTGCTCCATTTATGAATATATTTGAGCTCTCATTGCATGTGTGCGTACAGTATGTTGCTCTGGTAGGAAAGATTTGTGCCATTGATACTGCCAGCTTATAGTGAAAAACTCCTCAAATTGGTTTTCATCACTGTGGATGCCTCTTGCAGAGCACAACAATGAAATTACTGAATTTCTTTTGCTAATTAATGATTTTGAAATGCATAATTCATTTTATATAAATGATATGAATGCAGTAATGTACTTGGCTGAAAAAAGTCTGCATGTATAATGCTGTGTACATTATTCCTTCTAATTACACCAGGATTGAAGCAGTATGTGGAGAAGTGTGATCATTATTCAGAGTTTGGGGAAGGTAATGACAGGGCTTAGTGTTTTCTGCTTTCTGCAGAATGAGATAATTGAGGGGAAGGAACAGCTTCTTGCAGAGCTGGAACACATTTTGGTAAATTCATTAGTATGCTGCCAGCATGCAGCCTACCTGGGAAGGTTAACCCGAATCTGCAGAACAATAAGGATGGCAAAAATGCACTGGAACAGAACAGACCAAACTGTACATAAACTTGTCTTGTTTGACTTGCATAAAGAAAATATTTAAAATCTGCACCGATGAGCATTCTGCCTTTGCATTAACATGCTTAAAAAAGTAGCAGCTGTTCTGCTAGTTATCACGCTGCCGCACCAACACAGCATTATAATTTAATTTCTTGGACAAATAGAGCATTTGCGCTGGAACTGCCATGTGTTTTAAATCCTGTTAGGATTTGCTGTGTAAATATCGAGAGCTCCACCCGTGGCTCTGTAAGGGCCTTGTGTAAAGTAAAACACTAGGACTTATTCCATCATTCTCTCCTCTGCCTGTGTTCCACTATGGCTTTCCCAGCCCCTTTCCTGTCTGCCTGGTGCTCCTTGCAGGAATCCTAGCTGAGCAGCTGAGAATTTCCAAGTGAGGATGCTTTGCTCCGCTTCCCTGAGGCATGCCACTTCTCTTGTGCATCCCTAGACTTGGCACTGCAAGTATTTACACATTTATTTCATAAAGAAATGTGAAAACATGGAGTTTACCTGGATGCAGGCTAAATAAAATTTATGGATTGCTGGATATTATTTTCTGATCAGTCCCATCTTCCCCCTGCAATGCCTTTCAGTATGTAAAGTTTTTTGGGAAAAAAAGCTTTGTAAGGATCACTTGGTGAAATAGTTCAGAAAGCTGTCTGATAAAAAAGGGTCCTCATTATTTTGCCAAGCAGAACACAGAATGGTATAAAAGGTGAGGTGAGTCTCAGATGGCTGATTGCTTACTATGTATGAACTCATGTCTAGGTTTAAATTAGATGTTTAGGCCCTCATCAGTGTTTAAATCTGGATTCACTTCTACATATATTATCAAAAAAAAAAAACCAAACCAAGAATCAATAAGGAAAAAGTCTTTCTGCTAGTGTTTTTAGTGTTTTTTTGAATTAAATTGAGTCTTATCCCTTCTATTTCTGTACTCGTTGAGCTGCAAAAATTTGCCATGCTGGCAGGTGGTTAGACCCTGAAGGATGCGAGTAGAATCATGGGCATAATAACTCACTGAAATGTAGGTAGCCCTTCCTGCCTAGTAGTGCAGTGAAGTTTCTGCTGCTGGAGTTGAAAGAGGGTAGATCTCCTTTATTTCTGGGTACCACGGATACTATGATACAACCCACTCGTACTCGTACTTTGGCTTTCAGATTTCACTGTTGTTTCACTGGTGACATTAGGGTAGGACACGGAGCACGTGGGTAGAACCCCTAGGTTCTAGTTCACTTCTTTACACAGAATATGAATGCTGAGTTGAGTAACCCAGTCTGAAGAGGCTGAGTGATATGTTCTGGCCTGGGCGCTCAGGGGCAGCTTCCCATACTTAAGAGCAATTAGTCTTGTTTATCTGATGGCAGAAAGAAGATCCACTTGTGTACAGGAAAAGGCTACTTTAAAGAAAAAAGTCGTTCTCCAAGAGCTAACAGGGCAGCTAGGGTGTCACTGAGTTAAAAAGTACGGCCTTTTTTGTAGGGCTTGCTTACAGAACAGAGAGTGAAAATTCTTTAAAAAAAAAAGAACAACGCTTTATTTTCATGTGGCTCTGGGTACTCCTTTCACCTAACTTCATTCAACTTCTGCCTCTGGACTAAATCAACATTCTTCTTTGTAAATTTTGTTATTATCTGCCCTGGGACATGGGGATCTAGTTTTAAAATTAACCAGTAATTGTCAAAGTTATTCGTTATGTCAAAACCTCAGAATATATGAGAGGAAATAATTCCACATCTGACTGTCTTCTCTTAAACTACCTTGAGTGCTGAATGTGAAGATGAGTTACTGGAAGGGGCACCTCAGAGATGCAAAGCTTCCTCTGAAATTATTTATTTCTGTCAGAGGAGAGCAGACTGGTAAGGCAGTATTGCTTCAGAATGTGCATCAGGCTGAACAAATGTTCTCAAGGTCAAGGCTGAAGTGTAGTGGTCTCAAGGACAGCACTCTTGAAGGACAGTGTATTGGCAGATGTATTGATGTATTGCTGAGTGTGTGGCAGAGCAAATCATAATGAGTGTATGTGTATTTTTAAACTTATAGAGACAGAAAAATACTGCTGCTGTTAGCTGTATGTACTCAGTTTATGAGACCGCTTTTTGACTCCTGTGTATTTTGACGATTTTCCCTGCAGAGAAAAAAAGCCATCCATCTGATCTTGGACTCTTTCTTCTGCCACAGTCGCTACCCGTTACAAGAGGAAAGAAGGGAGCACAAACTCTAGCAAGTCAATAAAGACACACAGGCAAAATAAAGCAGCCAAAAGTGGTCCTTTGCTTTGGGAGCAAAGGTGTATTCCAAGTAGGAAGCACCACAAGTCACAATAAGCAGTGCCTTCTTTGTGCCCAGATCTTCTGAATTCTTACGTTATTTTCTGGACTTGGAAACCCTGGAAAAGCTTTAGCTCATTCTCTAGGAATCTCCCAGCCAGACTGTAGGTGTCTCATGGCAAGCATTTTACTTTGTGAACCTTCTCCAGAGTTTTGGATTTGCTCTAAGCTGTCATTTTTCTCCAAGGCTGTCTTTTTTTACAAGTTTTTTCATTCTGGAGAAGATCATTGGTCCAGCTGTTTCCCAGCTTCCAGGCTGTCTCCTGTCCCCTCCTCCCATTTTTGTTGTGTGCTCTTTCCCGAATGCCCAGCTCTGGGCAGTGACTTTCAGCCTATTTCTTATGTTGGTGTAAATTATTTTTCAGATATGATGTTAATTTGTTGTTTTGCAGTAATTCCGTAAATGAAGAGGATTTACTTCCAGTAGTACATCTTGTTTCAAGTTGCAGGTGTGTTGCTTAATGAAGTTAACCATGTCATATCTGCCTCAGCAATAGTTTGGTTTATGCTCCAGCTCAGTTACTGTATCCCAGAACCGCAGTTAGTTTGTGGGTAGGGAATTTTATCTTTATATCTGTGACGTAAAGTATCTGGAAATATAGTTAGGCTGCTTAAAGATTTCTGTTGTATCTAAGCCTGTAGGAACGAATTTGAACTGTGATACATCAAGTTACTTAAAAATCTGCTCTAAGGTTTAGCAAATCTTAGGCAAAATGCATTCGTTTTTAATATAGCTAACTCTGACTAAGTGTTTTTCCAAGTACCCGTTCCTTTTCTAATCTACCTAATTACCTTGGTGTTAGGGCAGAATTCATGAGAGCTGTGAATAGATATAAATATTTACATTTAAAATGGTTTCATACAAATTTGGGTGGGTTGGTAGGACAGGATCATCAACTGAAAAGGAATGAGAGAGGAGAAAAAAAAAAAAAAAAAGAAAAGCTAAAATTCCTCCAGGAAATCTTCATGTGATAATTCAAAGGCTGAGGGAGCTGGGCCTGTTCAGCCTGGAGAAGAGGAGGCTGAGGGGGGACCTGATCAGCGTGTATAAATACCTCAAGGGAGGCAGTGAGGAGGAGGGGGGCGGCCTCTTTTCAGTGGTGGGCAGGGATAGGACTAGAGGAAATGGCTTCAAACTGAAGCATCGGAAGTTCCACAGGAACTTAAGGAAGCATTTCTTCACTGTGCGGGTGACAAAGCACTGGAACAGGCTGCTCAGAGAGGTTGTGGAGTCTCCTTCTTTGGAGATCTTTAAAACCCGCTTGGATGCAGCCCTGTGCCGCGTGCTCTAGGTGACCCTGCGTGAGCAGGGGGGTTGGACTCGATGACCTCTGAGGTCCCTTCCAACCTTCGGCATTCTATGATTCTGTGATTCTATGATTCTATGATTATCATAGTGTTGGTTGAATGTACGGTCAATATTTGGAGCTTTTTTTTTTTTAGTGCTTGAATCCTGCATTCAAGCAGTAAGAATGGTTGCTCAACCATTTGAACACTTGCCTTTTCTATAGTAGTAAAAGGAAAAGGTAAATAGTGCTCGATCAGTTATTGGGTGGGAGTACTAACAGGAAAAAAGCATTCTATGAGCAATATAAGAAGCAATAAGAAACCTGAGTAATTCAGAAGAGGAGAGAAGGTTGTATTTAATAGTTCTTTGCACTAGAAAATAACCCAGATGAGCGAAAGATCTTATTTGTGTGCCTGAGCAGCCTTACTCTTTTCCAGGCTTCTTCTTCTTCTGTGTTCTGGCCAGTGTTCCCCGTTCCCTTTAATTATTAGATTAGTCCTGATTTTAATGATTAATAAACACTTATGTCTACAGTTAAATCATGTGAGTAGATTGAAATATAAACTGAAGGATAGGAGCTCATGAACTGCCTACACACAGTACTGGTTTCACTTTATTCCAGCTAGAGGTTTTTCCCCTGACTCTCTAAATTGTTTCTGATTTTACCTCTTCTGCCTCGTGGGTAGGCTCCATACTAAAGCTGGGTGATACACACATGAGTGCATGGGCTCTAGGCGAGTGGTTGGGGAGTCTCCGCAAGCTCTCTGCACCCAGTGTTCCGTTAAAGGAGGGCAAAACACAGAGCTCCTATTTACAGCTTGCCTGGCAATCACCAAGAAGACTGAAGGAAAAGGAGGAGAAAAAGCCCTCTCCCAAATTATCAGCTTTCTTTACTGAAGGCCCTTTCAGTGTGCTGGAAACAATTTTGTGTGTCTGCCCCAGTTAACACTCAGCAGCTATTGTGCCAGGCAGGCCAGAATCAACATGCAGCAGCTATTCAGAAGTACCACAGCACATGCTCTGAGAGAAGGAAAACATGATACCTGGCAAAGGAGCCACTGAGCGATGGGAATGCTGAACAAAACGCCTATTGTGCTCTGAGCCCTTACGGGCTCTCTCTGAGCCCTTATGGGCTCTCTGTTGCTCTGGAGGGAGTTCAAGAAACAGCATCTTCTCTCGCTTCATACTACTATGTTCCCTCTCTGAGATGCACCTCGTGAACCTTAATGGGGCATCCCCTAGTTCCCCTACTTCCCACTGCCCATTCAACAGTTCACATTTCCCTTTGCTTCGCGTTCTGTGTTGCCACCAGCAAACCAAACCTCCCTCTTCCACCAAAGCCACATTGGCTTCTGTAGCGCTCTGTAATTTTCTTCTTAAATTCTTTAAACAGCTGTTATTATTGTAAAGTACTCAAGGGCTAATCTCTTTCCAGTCACACTTGATGGTCCCTGCTGCCCTCCGTGAAGGGCTGACAGCGCAAGCTGATGGAGAGCGAACAGCGCCAGGCCTTGGTTGGCCTGCAAAGCGCTCGCAGGGCGTCCGACGGGCCGTGCTGGCAGCTCGCTGAGCCACAGGAGCAGTGTTTCAGCATAGCTCTTCACATTACCCTCAGCATGAATTGCTCCTCGCCCTCCCTGATTTCACACTAGCTCGGCTCTGATTTCAGTGCTGCGGCTCTTTCTTTGCCATGAGGCAGGTAAGAATGGAGGAAAGTTTCTCCCCTCTCCCACGCTTAATATAGCTACTGGTTTTTGCTTTCTGAGAACTTGCCAGCAGTTTAGCTGACAAGCAGATACGGATGTGTGCAACCTCAAAGCAGAGAAATCGTTAACATTTTGCGTTAATTTTATGCTATCTTTGTGTGTGCATATTTTTTTAAAAAAATACTTTTTTTGTCTGGAGACGTTGATTTATCAGTGTTGCTCTTATTACTAACTCCTGTATGGTAAGTAAGAATAGCTTTTGTTGATGAACTTGTAGTACAACATGTTGCTTTGCAAGCTGGATGAATACTATGACCTCCCAGTTGAGGCTAAAACTGTTTTTAGAAAAAGGCTCCTTGGGGTGACATTGTAGCAATTTCACTCCTATGTTTTTTATGACACACATCCCCTCTCACTATCTCAATTCCCATAGGTCTCTCAAGGACCAACGTTGTTATGGGAGAACTTTATTGGAAGATGCTCTGCAGAGATGATGCATTAGGTCCAAAGTGCCAAAAAATTGATGCCAAGGCCAAGCTAAATACATCACACTCTTTAATGTCAGTTTATGAGCAAATTGGAAAGAATTATTCTTCAGAGAGTCATGTGAAAATAATTCCAGGGAGCAGATGCAAACTTGCAGAGAAGTGCCAAATTTTTTGTTTGCTTGCTCTTTGCTTTTTGGGAAGAGGCCTGGAACAGTGAGGCTTCAGCAGCAAAGTCCGCCTCTGTGAAGGGAGTTTTCTTGCTACAAAGGCGAGTACCAAGTTCTGTGAATCCTTGTCTTGGTTAAGGTAATCATTTCTACCAGGTTCAGGTACTAAGAAAACTAAAAGAAAATGAAAGAAAGGTTAATATGTTTTTGTTTTTGTTTTCTTCCTCAGAACATGAAGCTCCCCTTATTCAAACATAGGACTGACACTTGACACTTACGTGCAGTTCAGGATTTCTTACTTGACCATACTGTCTTGTCAAAAGAGTAGCAGTGAAGAAGGCAAGAGGAGGGGTGAGGAGGAAGAGGAATTTGATCTGCATTTTCATTATTGTCAGATGTAATATATTTTTTTAAAAAAGAAAAAATATTCTTTCAGCAAGCTTGCTTTGTGCTAGATCCTGCTCGTGCACGGACACAAAGTCCATGGAAGTTGAGAGACAGCTGGGAGATCCTGTAATCAAATGCAAGTGAAGGGCTGGGGAGTAAAAAACAGGGGTAAAGTGACAGTGATTTAACTTCTTTTTTAATGCAGCGTACAGCTACACTAGTCAAACTGCAGTTGTGGAAAGTCATTAAAAAAATCACCTATTTAAAAGCATGTTCTACTGACAGTTGTGGGTATTTTTTTGACAATTTTGATATTTGATAATTTAGAACTTTCTGCTTCTGACCATGACTTTTTGTTGTTGTTGTTGTTTTTTGCTCAACCTGTTGAGATTTTCTTCCTCCTAAGCTCCTTTTAATTCATTTCTGTAGCAGCTGCTTGCAGAAAAGCAGCCCCCCAGTGCGTGTGCCAGTGGCTTGGCCGCAAAGGCAGGAGGTGCAGCAGCAAGGGCTAGTCCAGCCCGAGGGACACAAAGGATCCTCTCCTCCCTGCCGGGAGGGTGTTTCAGTGCTCCAGCAGTTGCACTGCCTTTAGCCGAGAGAGGATGAAAGCTGTGCGTGCCGAGCAATCAGGCCTTAAGAGAGACCAATCTTGGACTCATATACTAAATTGCTCTCCTAAGTGGATTCAGAAGAAAATAAACCAGGAGTTACTCAAGATTTATGCCAGTTACCATTAGTTATTGAGCTATATGTCAAAATAAGACTTTGGATTTTATTCTCTGTCTTCTACTATTTGTTAGGTTTTGTCATCTCACTGACTTTCTGAGTATTCAGAGTAAGTACCATAAGTAAGTACTCTTAGTGCTCTTACATAGCACAGAGTGTTGTGTTGAAGTGTGATTAGCTGTAGTGGTTCTGGAATAACACCGCTTGCATCTTTACTCCAAGAATGTTCTTACTATAATCTCCATTCGTAAGTACATTTGGAGATTGAATGTCCTTTTCCTGTTCACTATATGCTGTTTCACATATTAAATCATTTTGCTTTGATACGTGCAAATGACTTTTTACAACACCTATATTGCCTGTAAATATGTATATAGAATACTAAGAATGTTTTGAGGGGTGTTGAATAAGAATGAAACAGCTGTTTCATACTCTGCATTGACTTATTAACCATGAGTGTTCAAAACTCAGAGCATTTAGCATGCTTGACTGTCTTCAGTGAATTCACTTGAATGGATCTGCTGAATTTGGGGCCTTCCATATAGCATTTAAATCTTCTCGATGTTGAGCAGGAGGCGTGTTCATTTTAACAGTTGTGCTAGCATGTGCACTCGTGTGTGCTGTCAAGTCTGTCGACTTATATTACGTAGAGCTCCCTGCTCATTTGAGCTACTTCAGTGGTACCAGTGCATACAGGTGATTAAAGAAAAAGTAAATCAGTCAATAAAGCACATTTTTGAGGAATTGCCCTTCCCCTTCTTTGATTTACTTGTTTGTAGTTTCTTAATTTGTAGTAAACTGTGGCTCGTTGATGCAAGTTGGTGTCTTTCGAGTTGGTTTGCTTCACCTCCATGTAGCACAGTTGTCACCCTCAGCATGAATGTGGGAGCGCTCTTTTGCTACAGAAGGCAAACGCTACCAGCTTTCAGTAAACCTTGGCACTTGTCTTAGTCCTGGAGGAGCCCCAGAGGATGAGTTAGCTTAGCTTAATGAATCATGGTCATAGAAACCCTGGTGTAATTTGTCAGTGCCCTCCAGACACAGAAACTGTGGTGTGGGTAGTGAATGCAAACAGCACTCGCGAGTGTGAGAACAACATCATGCAGGAACCGAAGGAGAGCCAGGATTTTACTGACGATCACAATTTGTGTGCTGCTTTGCTACTGTTTTCCAGGATAACTCTTGAAAAAACAGCCTCTGTTTTTTTGTTTTTATTTTCTCACTTTTCCATCAACCCTCAGAATTTTCTAAAACAGTTGAAATAGTCTTTTACCTGTTGTCGTTGTGATTGTGTGGCACCTGTTACTTGTACTGTGCAGTGACCGGAGGGAGGAGTTAAGCCAGAGTTAGTAGCCAAGGCAGGCTCACTGAATCTCCTTAAGCTTAACTGGGACCTCAAGCTAAGCCTTGCCTAAATTTAAGCCAGACTGAAAGCTTAGGCTGGGCTTAAAGGTAGCTCAAATGTTTTCCTATTCTTCTTCAGATAATGAATTTACTTTTGCCATTTTGTGTAATTCGTATATTTAATTAAAAGGAAATTTGAGAGAAATCATTGGTTTGATCAATGTTTTGAAACAGACTTTTTTGAAGTAGCATTTTTGTTCTGAACCGGCGCTAAACTTAAGAAAGGTTAAACTGGAAAATACTTGTGGACAAAGTAGTGACCTCTCACCACTCTGCTGTGAAACAAAGTAGCTTTTATTTGCTTCTAATCAAATAAACCAAATACTGGCACAGTGCTGAGTAAATGCCTGGGGCAGCTGCCTGCTCTCTGGTCTGCTTTCTCTGGTGTTACTCAGCCTGCGCTGCCAGGCCTGTAGCAACATCAAGGGAAAACCTAGAAGTTTTTTTTTTCCTTCTTTGATTTGGTGAATCTCCCTTTTTTCTTGGGGCAGCATTGCTGTTCATTGCAAGATTCCCAAGAGCCATGTCCCTGATACTGATGTTTCCGGATGCTGGTAACTTCCTAGCTTTTTAGCATCTTTTGTGTTGGGGAAGAATTTTTTTGAATGCAAGTGCTACGTGGGCATATCATGGCATACATTCAGCCAGGAGTTCAAGCAATGTCTGTGAGCTCTCATCCTTGTTTTTCTTTGTGGCTGGATGACTAGCAAGAGAGTTGTAACTGAGAAGAAGGCTGCAGTTTAAGCTAGCTTAACACCTGAATATTGCTCATGTTATTTGCTCTGTCCTTTAGAGACTGCAAAGCAAACCAAAGGCTGAAAGACTGGAGAAGGAAGCTGAAGTAGCTGGCTTGCAAGTATCAAAGAGAAATGCAAGAAGCATTGTGGGGAAAGGGGCTTGAGGCCCCAAAGGAGTGATGCATGTCCACAGAGAAGAGGAGAGCTTTGCTTGACGTGTAGGCTTTGTGTGCTGCAGCCCTGGGAAATCACAGGCAGCTTTCTGCAGTTCTGAAACCAGTGGGTGGGTTTTGCTGTGTTTTGTTTTTGATTTGCCTTAGAGTCAAGTTTCAGGTCCTTAATAAGAACACGAGGTTGGCTTCATGTGAGGCAGAAGTCGAAATACTGGTGAAAAGTGAGTGCTGAGGGACTGAATATGGCTAAAATGGCTGTTAACATCACAAGAATGTTTAAGGAACTACAGGAATTCCTACCTGGCATTTGCCCCAAAACTTTTTTCCCTACAGGTTTGTACTCTTCCTCTGTTGTCCTCCGGAGCTTTCCCAGTATTCAGAGATTTGCATAGAAAAGCAACACGAGATGTTCAGAGCCTCTCAACCAATTTATTCAGTGCCTTCCAGTGTGAGATAGCCAGTTCTGCAGGTTTAGTGAAGTTGTGCTTTAACATGCAACCTTCTCACTAGTGGAACAGAGGGATTGCATTATCCCTGAAATCACTTGGTTCTTTTTAAATGGCAAATAGTGATATTTGTTGATTACTGTTATTATTTTTTTCCTCTAAATGGTGATTGACGATCTTGCAGTCTAGCTTTGGCCTAAACCATTGCTAGGTTCTGATAAGTTTCTGTTTATAAGCAAAATTCTTATTGTGCTTAAATTTACGCACCATTTACTTCACCTACCTTAGCAATTATTATCCCTAACAAATGTTTTGTATATGTACCCATTGCCATTCAAAAACATGTTAAATATGTGTGTCTGTGTGTATATACACACACATACAAATTATTTTTCTTTCTTATCGTTTAAGTTGAATGAGTTTATTGAATGTCTTTAGCAGCATTACTGATACAGGCCAGGCTGAGCCTTCCTAGCTACTCTGCTGCTAAATCATCTGAGATGCGGGCTCTGCTCACACGCTTACAGTCGTGTTCTCATATGGAAAGTGCTGAAGGGACTAAGCTGAAAAACAGAACTACAGTGGAATCTTAGTCTTTTATCAGCTTTAATTAACTTTAAGATTCCACTGTAGTTGCAATGGGTAACTTCAGAAAAACGATGAATGTCCTTTAAATAATAGAAGAAAAACTGTTGCATGAGAAAAATTGGAATGAACATAATGCATAAATGAGAAACTTCATTTTCCTTCCAGAAAAGGTTCATCTTTCTTGTCAAAGAAATCAGAGGTAAGAAACAATTTCAGTGTTTAAGTTATCAGATATCTTGCATATAATCAAATCATATATCTCTTCCCTATGAGTTAGATTCGAGCAATTCCTTGCCCTGGTATATAGGGGAAAAAAAGACACAAGAATTTTAAAGAAATTGTTTACGTCTTGAAGATGTTATTGTATTGCCAAGGCTACAAACCTTAGGGAAAACTAATAGTACCTTCTAAAGGTAACAGCAGGAGGCTCCCCTTGCTCTGCTCAAAAGCAAGTTTCTTCTTGAACTCAAGTTTAAGGCACTACCGGATCCTGTGGCTGCCAAGTAGTTCAGCTTTTTCATGAGGATTTTTAAGTTGCTTCAGACTATCTTGCACATTGGGTTAAACCTCATTTGCTTGCCCAGGGGCACGCGTACTAGAGCTCGGATTTGTTGCATTGTATTTATGATCAGACAGGAGTCAGCTTTTTGCGGGTGTCATTTGTGCAAAGTGACAAATGACAGTGTTAGGGGGGTCAGATGCTTGGCCTAGCCCAGGTCCTGAGGGCTGCAAGCCCAGAGAGCTGTTTGGCCCCTCGTGGGCCCGGTCCTGATTCCTCAGGCACACTCCTTGCCTTTCCACCAGGACGGGCATGGCAAAGCCTTGTCTGTAGCTGAAGGATACAGGATAGGTCTGAGTTGTCAGATGCATGTGCTTGTGCAGGAAAGGCAAGCAAGCACTAGGGGCCTCTGCTTAGGAAACACAGCAGAAGGCGACTGCACATGTGTCAGCCAGCAATATCGTGAGCACTGCGATTCCCTTCTGGCCTGCTTTGGAATCTGGGAGCAGGCTCAGGTTGCCTCGCTGGGCTAGTGCGCCCCGGTGCTCTTGCTCAGGTGTCTGGTCATTGTTTAAGGCTGCAGCAAGGTTTTCTGGTGAAGAATTTTTATGCTGCTGTGGGTAGCCAAGGGCTTCCCAAGACCACGAAGGGCCTTCGGTCTGACTTGCCTGACTTCGTTTTCCTGAAAGCTTAAGTACATTTTGTTTAAAAAGTTCTTCTGAGTTTTCAATCTAAAGTTTCCTCTTTTTTCCTCTAAACTTTCCCATCTCTTCTTTTTAAGGACCAGAGTTTCAGCTTTGGTGTTTTTGTTTTGTGTTTAACTTAGGAGCAATCCCATTGCCCAAGGTCCTGGAGTGAGTGGCCCTTGAGTTCTAACAGCACCCTGTGTTTTTAGCAAAAAGTTGATACAGCTCTGTCAATGCAGGGTGGGTTCCCCTCTTTTACAGAATGATTCAGTGGTAAAAATACTTCATAATCAAAACTGAACTTTGTAAAGCATGAATTCTGATAATGGCAAATATCATTAAATAACTCTGTGTTTTTGTGCACAACTGCTGCATTAGGTGGGGACCAGGAACAAAAATTTCGAAGCATTATGATTTGTAATCACGAGCAAGATAGTTTTGTCAACTTTGCTTCTAGAACGGTGGCATCAAGAAACTTTGGTCTCTCTCATTAAATAGTCACGGCTTCCATGTTTATTGAAGTAGCTCTATTTCTACCTAAATGAATTTTCCAAGATTTTGACCTGACATTTCAAGAAGATTAATGCTTTTATGAATAAGTTTCATTTCATTTTAATTCTCATTCAGCATCATGGCTGGCAGTCCTTGGATGGTCTGCAGGACTCACTGCCTTCAAAGAGAAGGAGCTCCCATTCCTCTAAGTTTGGCAGACCTGTGTTGTGTTTGGGACTTTGCAAATGAACTCATTAAATGTTTGGGGTTTTATTCTGGTTCATTCCATGTAATCCTAACAACTTCAACTGACAATTGAAGCCAGTTGGCTTTATGAGTGTGGGATGCCAAGGTGCAAGTGGGAGCTGCAGCCGTTGCTGGAGGCCTGTGGCCCGGTGGGCGGCTGTTGCTTTCTGCAGTTCGGGGTGTTGGTCTGCTCTTTCGGCAGCAGTTTGGGTGCCAGGCCAGCCCGATTGCTTTCCTAATAACCCGTGTCACTCATCAGGCATAGCCTGAAGGCAAGAGGGAAATATTTGTCAAGTGACAAATATGAAACAGTCTTCTCGGGTGACTTCTTATTAGTTCTTCCTCCCATTTTCAGGAGCTTGCTTTACTCTCAGGCTTTTATAAGTTGCACTTACATCTGCCAGACCCTGTGCTGTTGAAATGATTATCTAAGGCAGGACATGTTTGTAATGGCCCCAATACAGCAGCAGCAGTGAAAGGCTTATTTGGTTAGGTGTTGTCAGGATTATTTGATGGCTGACGTGGGAGGAACTGATGGAGCAAATGGCCTGTGGACTGTGCTGATCAGCCACCCTGCAGCGTGAATCCTGAACCCACGCGCTAGCGTCAAGCCCTCGCTGCGCAGGAAGGAGTCATTTCAGACAGAGCTGGACTGTTACGATTGCCCCGTTACTCTTGGTACTCCTTAGCCTAAATACAGTCTCTGGGACCTCAGCCTATTTGTTAAAGAGCTGGCGAAATAGAAAATTTCCATTGCTGGTGCTTTTCTGAGGTGGAGAAGCTTTGTGAGAAGCTCTACCAAAATGGCTTAATCATTTGTGAGGCGGAGAAAAGAGCAGATGGGAAAATTGTCTTTTCATGATGGAGGTAAAAATGATACAGTATTTTAGTTCAGCAGGCACTGTGCCTTCCTCCTTTTAGAAGGGATATAAAATTTGACATAGAAGGAGGCAAAAATCTGTGGAAAAGATTATGTGGTTCTGTATTTGAAGACTTGCAAAATGTCTGTGCAAAGGGAGGGCATAACAGGGCTTCTGGCACTTCTCTGGTTTGCTTTGTTTGAATATATGACTTCCATTTTCGTTAGGGTTTATCCTGCAGATTCTTTAAAAACATTTCTTTGAAGCTTGTTTCAATCCAAGCCTGGAGCAGCTTGGCAAAATGTATCTCAACAAATACTTTCCTGTCTGCTAAGTTGTTAGAGAGTTGTGTAAAGAAATATCTTGTGCTATAGAAAGACATTCTGAACAGTCTCTAATCATATGTAGATCCAAAAGAGCTGGGTATTGTTCCTCTTCTTAATCTCATCTGTTTTATGGATGTTACTTTTCTTACGTTTGCACTGCTTGGAAAAATGTTTTTGCTAACATTTTCCAAGTAAATTAAGATAGAGAGCTTCTCTTCATTCCATGAGGTGATCTTGAAAGACCTGTTAGAATCAGTGCAGGTTCAGCTGTCAACTCCCTAGGGAGAATAAACACCTTGCAGGGAACTAGGCTTGCAGTTGTTTCCCAAAGAGCCTTGTGTCACATGTATGAGGGAGGCTGTGTAGCCCGAAGTCCTCACTGTCAGACCTCTGACGTGTCTGCTTTACGATGCTGTACTAGGACCTGGTAGCTATGGTGTTGTTGTAGGTCGTGAAGAAGAAGGAAGATAACTACTTTTTTATAGACAGTAATGTAGAGCTGAAAAAATAAAGTGAGGTATGATTTCTTGAGCATTGTTTGCTAATGAATGTTACATAGCAGGAACTACCACCACACTGACTAGCATTAATTTGCAGCTAAAACCCAGGGAAACATGAACTTGAAAGCTTAGGGAAGATAATGCACTATTGCAAGCAGGGTGAAAAGTCATAAATCCTGTCCTAAGTCAGGCTGTGCTAGTGAAAAAGACAGTTAGGGCAAACTGCAGCCTAAACTATCCAAAAATGTGATGCTCTAAGGCAGAACACTCCTCAGGTGCATACTAGAACTAATGGAGGTATGTTGCAGTGTTGCAGGTCATGGTGCTAATTATGGAATCATGACAAGGATCTTCTGGAGAAACCGGAGATCAATTTTCTAATAATTTGTAACGTTCAGACAATCTCGGATTAGGGGCCACTGTCTGTCGTTCAGCTACACTTAGAAGGTATCATACAGTTGTCGCTTAACATAGAGGAGCTCGCAGAACACAAGACTCTTTTGACACCCTAAGAACAATTTTGAATGTAATATAAAAAGCTCGTAGCCCCAACTGTAGCTTTCTGCAGAAAAGAAGACAGAAATGTAAAGGCCATCACTATTACCTGCAACCTTTGGAAGAAGAGAATGTACCTGGTGGACTTGCAGAGGTGAACTAAGAAAGTGGGCCATACTTCAGACCTAGAGGGAAAAAAATACAGGAGTGTTGGCCGCTCTTTACTGTTAGAAGTCTGACTGTTTCCATCAGCCTCTCGCCCGTTGCTGAGTGCTGGCAAGGTTTTGGTCAGAACAGCTTGTCCGTCTCGGCTGCCACCAGCCATTTCGTACCTCAGAAGCGAGCGCGTTGGGAACGGGGCAGTCAGCAGGCCCGTTGGTACAAGTGTGGAGAAGCCTTCTTTGTGCTCCCCGTAGGTGGTCACCAGCACTCCTGAAAAGCTGGATTAACATCATAAAACCAAGGTCACCAGACAGCAAGCGTATCTCATTTCAGCCTGCGCTCAGGGGCTTCTCAAATAGGTCAAATGAGCGTTCACATCGCAGGCTTAAGTTTCTAACGAAGTCTAACTTTGCAACATAATCCAGGCTAGAAAATTGAACTGCACCTTGAAGCAGGATAAATTCGTAAAGCTTTGAACAGGTGAGGGCTTCTGTGAAGACAATCAGTGCAAAAGATGTTCGCCGTGAATAAAGCACAACTTCACCCTCCCTCAAAGAATAGTTTCCTTCTGCTGTGTACAAAATCTTACATGGTAAATAGCAGCAGCCACAACATTTCAAATTGGCAGACCTCTCTTTCATTGCAGTCATTTAGGTCAAAATAATTGGAAAAAACGCCTGTAAATTAAATTGTCACATTTTTATGTTCTTTTGGCATTCAACACTTGCGAGCTATGGAATTTAAATAGCCAAATGGTAGTAGAGCAAGGCTGCAAACGAGGCTTGTGGTGCTGTGAGCTGCCAGTGGGCAGCCGAGAGGGTCATTTGTGCTCCCATGGCTCCCTCTGAAGAGAGGAACTGCACCTGAGCGTCAGGTAGATGATGAGGACATGAGCAAAGAGAGTGGAAATCTCTGAATATATTCTAGTGGTGTTGCTTCTGATTGGAAATATAAGAGCAGCTGTGAGTGCTGAGATTTCATAAAATGCTGGAAGATGTTTTTGAGAGGGAAAAACAGCAAAAGAATTGATGCAGATGTTGGTTCAGGTTTTGGGCAATGGTCTTCCAGCTGCATTTCGAGGATTTTCTCTTCTGGAGTAGAGGGATACTTTATGTCGAGGACAAAATCTTTGGAATTATCCTCTTCTATTCTTTACTGCAGTCATATCGTAATGTAGTTTAAGATATTTATAACTTACCCTGCTGTGTAATGCTTGCTGTTTGAATATATTGCTGCTAGCGATAGCTGGCTTCTCTCGCACTGAAGAATTGATCATTATGTGAGGAACTCTTGATGGCTGTTTTCTCTGCTTGTGCTGCAGTTCAGGCATGCTCATCCAAAGCTGTATGCGAAAGAGCAACTTCACTGCTCACTGCACTGCTTGGACATGCACATGCAAACCAGCACCGGGGACTTTGGAGGTGTTCTGCAGGGAAAGGAGACTTCTGTGTCCCTTGCTTGCTTTGCTCTGTCCTTTGGTGCCCCTGTATCTCCATCCAAGCCTACTCATTTCCTAGAGTGCCTGGCTGTGGAATCTAACCTAAATGGAGCGTGCTCTGTAACTGTGGTTTTGGCTTTCTGCTTTCTGTTTTATTGCCTTGAGGCCATAGCACTGTGCAAAGATGTTTAAAACTGTAGAGCTATAGTTCTTGAATCCTGAGAAGAATTATTCTGTTTGGAGAAGTAGCATGAGGAATACTTTCCAGGTCTCAAAGCAGAGGTGTATCCAAAAAGTCATAGACAACAATACGTCCTCAATCACTTTACAATTTGGTAATATCCCTGAACATGTATTATCATACTGTCAACCACAAATTGAAAAATATATGCTGTTAATTCTTATTGTGTATAAAGACATAAATCAGATTTAATAGGAAACATTCCTCTCGTCTAACTTAAAACATTCTGCCTGTGACTGCTTAGCTAGAAAAATAAGCGAGACAACTCCAATATTTTATTAGAAACATGTTGTAAAAGTCACAAATTGTTCAGGGAGTGGGGTTGTGCCACCTCTTCTAAATGCTGTAGGGAACCTGCTTTTCCACTTGAGCCCTCCTGGGCTCTTCTCTGTGTCCACCTTCATCCTTAGAGAGGAAGGTGTTGCTCCTTCGTCACCACTGCAGGACTCATTAATGCTGCCAGCCACAGGAATGGTAGTGCAGCGTCCTCCAGCCAAATGCGAGGCGGTCTTACATACGGGAAGCAGGAAAGGCTCCAGATACTGTCTACCTTGCTGCTTTTCTCGTGTCGTGCAAAAGCAGGAAAAAAAATGTTATGAATAGATGTGATTCATTCTTTGTTAGTGTAGTCTGTACCTAGGTAATGCCACAGGAATTGGGAACGTGCTATGTAAGCACAGATACAGTCTGAGGGGCAACAGTTTATGATGACACAGAGTTGCTAGAGCAAACTTGCCATGCCCAGGGTACAGCTCTGTGGTGAACCTCTAGTACCATATGGATTATACTGAGCTCGTTTTGTTTGTTCTCTTGCTGTACTTCAGCTGTGAAGCTTCATGAACAGAACTGTGGAGCGTGTCAACCTGAGAAACACTAGCTGGGAGAGTAAAGGCAAGAGAAGCGGATGAGGCCTTGAGGATGAATGTAAGTGGGCGGGAAGGGGCTTGCAGTGTGTGCAGAGCTACGAGCAGATGTACTTCATGTGAGATTAAACAGGCCTCTCCTTTTTTTGGCAAAAGGTGTTACTTTTGGTGAGGTTTACATGTACCTTCTCCTTTTTGTCAGCACTTTCTTTTCATTCTTTCTAACCTCTGTTTTGTGACTTGCATTTTTGTGCTTCTAACAGCATTCTCTGAGGTGTTGAAAAACACTTTATGGCCTTCGCTCTGTGCTTGCTCATACCCAAGCAGTCAGGAGAGCTCGCACAAGTGCTCGTTGTACCGAATAGACCTTGCAGTGCACTAGTGAAGACAAATGCCCTCACTAGAGGATGGAACTGGGGGACAAAGGGAAATTAATCCAGGCTCAGTTTGCTCAGTGTCTTCCTCTGCCACCATGACTGTACTATAGAGGAGTAGATTGATGGAGCATTCTCTGTTCCTGTGCAGTGCTGCCAGTTTTCCTGCGTTCCTAACTGCCTGCAGATGTTTAAGATGAGCCCCTAGGAGTGAGTGCAACCTGCTGACACTCGTTGCAGTGCTGTGGAACGACAGCTAAACCACGGTAATGGTCCACTCTGCTGCCTGGCAAGAGGCAAGGGAAGGTGATGTCCTCAAGGAAGCCAGGTACGAGGATCCAGGCTAATGATTTTCCAGTGGAAGAGTAGTGGGGTGGAAAGCACTAGATTTCTGGGATCAATTAGTCAGGTTGGATACATACAGCGAAACATTATTGTAGGGTTTGTAGAACAACTCCAGTACATAGCCTAAGCTACACTAATGCTTGAACCCAGATCCTGGAACTGTGCCACGCTGCCGGTGCATCTTTATTGAGATACTTGCAGATCCTGTGAACATCATGTTTAACCATCACAGACTTGTTTCTTACCAGTCATGGGCTCCCATCAACCCCTAGACACTCTAATGTTAGAGACAGTTGTTGCTCGCCGTTTGTAACATGAGTTAAAGCAATCCCTCACACTTTCTGCATTCAAAACTTTAAAAAGGGCTTTCATGAAATATGTGAGATACCAATACTCGTGTCCAAATACAAATACCAAAATCTGCTTTTTCCAAATTGAAACCTGTCTGTCTTCTACCAAGAAGAAAATGGTTTCTTATTCTCTTTATCTCAGTCTACTCATGCACAGGGCTATTTATTTGACAGGTGAAATCTAAGCTACTGGGATAGGTATTCTGGAGCAAAGGAAGTGGAGCCCTTAGATAAAAGACCCTTCTGGTAACCTGCATTATTTGATTGTATGTCCTTCTTACCTATTAGCTTTGCATCTGCTGGATCTTAGGGTTCTGAATAGTGCTGTTCACTCATGATCACCCTAGCTAAATTCAGGGAAGAGTAGAAGTCTACAGGGTTATTTGTGGAAGCATTTCTGCTTCTGTTTGTGTCAGGCAAAACATTTAGACTCCTCTTCCTGAAATGAGTTTGTGGTTTGAAAGCACATGTTCAGGTACTTAACTGATGAGTACTGAAGAGTAATTTTGTATTTCCACTTACTATTTCTGATCCGTTTTCTATGGAACTTCCACAGTGTAATTCTTCATTGAGGGTAAATGATCAATATTCACCTATATAATATCACAGGATATTATTTATCATGAACAGGGTGCTTGTTTCAGGGTTATGTGACATTGGTGAAAGCAGGTTTCAAAGTTGTCACGTTGACATTTATATGAAAGAAATGCTGAGGTCTCCCAGGGTGAAACCAGTGGCTGTGGTGAGAGCCTCCCCTGTGCTGGGGAGAAGCGGGAGCTGGAGTCCCTCACGCGGCCGGCCGGGAGCAGAGCAGTGCCCCTGGCCCAGGCTGTAGCTCGTGCTCGCCTGTGCAGAGGGCCCACTTTGGCCCCTGAGGCGGTTCGTGCACGTTTTGGTGTTCCAGTTTTGCTTTTGACTAATTGGCATTTTCTGTTTAAAGAAACTCATATTTCATGTGTCTTTCACGTAGATTTGTTTCAGTTAGATTTCAACTCAGTCTATGTTAGTCAAGAGAAAAGAATATCAGTCCATTTTTTTCTGAGTAAGGGGCGTTACTTCCATTATGAACTTGAAAGAGGGAGATGTGGTGTAGGGTTTCAAGTGGAAAGGAAAGAACATTTTACAATGTAGGACCCTGAGGAGAGTGTGCAAGCCCCAGAAACTTGGTTTCCTCACATGTCCCAGGGACACCTCTCAAACTCATTTTGGCTGGGAGGAATAGATCAGTTTGTTAGTCATAGAAAGCCCTATGAAACTCTATAGGTGATAGCTCAAGTGGTTTTGTTTTTAATCATTGTGGAAAAGTAACAAAAAATATCCTATTAACTTTGTACGGGCAAAGACAAAATATATTCTCAACGCTAAGGATATGAAAATCTGCTATAATACAAAGTATGCATTTTTCCTGCTCCTTTTCTACTGTTTTTATTGTGATAACTACAGCTTGTTTTTGATCCAAATCTAAAATATTTTAGCATATGTTCTAAGTAAGTTAGCTTTCTCCTGATGATTTTCTTGAATTCAGACTTGTTTGTAAAATCTGTAGAAAAATAATGAAGCTGTTTCTCTTCTGTTCTTTCCCTTGTCTGAAGTGGGCCCAAGGTCATGTTTCCCATGGTGATGGGCCATCTGGGTTGCAAATCTGACTCCAGAACTGAGGATTACCTCATTGTCACGAGGATACAGGAAATAAGTTTGAGAAACATCTGTTTTTCACCTTGGACAAGTTTGTTAACTTGGATGCAATGTTTTGCAGCTGTTTTGCCTTCTGCGGTCTACTCGGAAAAGTTCTGTTTTCTCCCTTCTTTACCTAAGGAGTACTACCAGATAACGGCAAAATTGAAAACCAGATTTCTGTTCATAATTCTAAAAGGAAGGTATAAGTGGAATATGTGTATTGAAGAATATGGAAGTCGAAAAATAGATCAGTGTGCAGCATTTTTCTTAATGATATTAGAGAATTTTCAATACATTTACTACAGTTGTGTTTCTGTATTTACCGTTAGAGAAACGGTTTCTCTGTTTGAGAAAAATGTAAAGGTGGTGTCATCCTGTGTGCCTGTTGTCTGCTTTGAAATAGCTCAGATACTTCTGCATCTGAAAGTCTTTTGTAGTTACAGAAGTGTATGAGATAGGCATAAGTCATGTGGATAAGCTGATGCATGTAAATGTTCTGGATAAAAATTATTTCCATTTGCAGTTCCATTCGGAGAAGTTAACCCACGCTGCGTGCTAATACGATGCATTTGTTGAGTTGTCCTAAGACCTGGACCAATCGTGCAGTTACTTTTTTGTAACGTAGTTTTATTTCTGAGAAACAAGCTGTCTTTTGCATTGTGCCTGCATGACCAGGTTAGACTGATACATAAAGGGCTTGCCAGAGCAAACATGACCTTTTCCATATATCCACTGAATCATACTGCAAGCTGACAGAACGTCACAATCATTCCTTTAATTATGTGTGCGGAGGAGTATTTCTCAGTGTGTGAATGTGTTTTCAGTGCTAACTTGCAACATTGCTTAAGCTCCTCTAAGTGTTGGGAAGCAATTCAAAGCTCAACCAGATTATTGGCTCTCTAGCCGGTGTGTCTGTTAGCTGACTACAGAATGTAAGACAAGGCAGAAGTGGCATTTCTGTGCTCTAGAGGAACAGAGCCACCTCCTTGAGGTGCTTTTAGTCCAGGACTACAACTGAACTGGGTTTCACTGCATCAGTGACCCAGGAGGTAGAAGACTCTGGGTCTTCTCCCTTACCTTATCTACCTTCTTACCTTGTCTAGGATCCCAGCTTTAATTTTGAAATGTATTACTGCTTTCTGCTGGCAAAGTGAGATCTCAGCAGAGATCTCAGCAGAGGTGAATGTGAGCACCTCACCTGGGGAGGAATAACCCCAGGCAGCAGGACAGATTAGGGGTCGACCTGCTGGAAAGCAGCTCCACGGAGAGGGACCTGGGAGTCCTGGTTGACCCTAAGTTAACGATGAGTCAGCAGTGCCCTCGTGGCCAAGAAGGCCAATGGGATCCTGGCCTGCATCAGGAGGAGTGTTGCCAGCAGGTCAAGGGAGGTGATTCTGCCCCTCTACTCCGCTCTGGTGAGGCCGCACCTGGAGTACTGKGTGCAGTTCTGGGCACCCCAGTATAGGAGGGACGTGGAGCTTCTGGAGAGGGTCCAGAGAAGGGCAACCAGGATGATTAAGGGAATGGAACATCTCTCGTATGAAGAGAGGCTGAGTGAGCTGGGCCTGTTTTCTCTG
>NW_020455588.1:2403526-2459062 GCF_003342845.1 Nothoprocta perdicaria
AGGGAGGTTGTGGAGTCTCCTTCTCTGGAGGTCTTCAAAACCCGCCTGGATGCCACCCTGTGCCACATGCTCTAGGTGTGCCTGCTTGAGCAGGAAGGTTGGACTAGGTGATCTCTAGAGGTCCCTTCTAACCTTGAATATTCTGTAATTCTGAGCACCTTTCAGTGGTGAATGTGAGCAATGAAGTCCAGAGGAGCAGAATTTTTACTTGCAGGACAATGTTGTTCAAGTATTACCGCTTTCTTCTTAGCAAGCGTAATTTCATTTTCAGATTAATTCTGTAAGGGCAAGATTCCACATATTCCTGGCAAGTCAGTGGTGGCCTCTGTGGCGTTCTGATCACTAATGATCACGAAGACTCATGGTATCTTTTGAAGAAATATCCTTTTTTAATATCTAGGACCATTTCATATTAACTGATCATACCTAGGCATGAGGGTGCATACTTAGGTGTGTTTTTCTATAACTGCATCAAATGCATGTTTTATTTGGATAATGCATGACACTTAAAATGTATTGCAAATTGTCTCGTAACAGGCCAAGAGAGTTCCTTCCACCATTAATGAAAAGCCCAACAAGTTCTTGTGGGTCTTGTACTTTCATTGGAGTCATTGAATTACAGCAGGGAAGAACTTGTTGCAGGGGCTTACGGATGTCTCAGGAGCACATAAAAGCAATAGCGCTCTCCATTGCACCAGTGACATGCCATTCCAAACTTATCTTGCCAGGGAAACGTATGAGAATGATTAAAAAAAAATTGTACACTGTATACTTTTTCTGTGTAAAATGACGTTCTCAGAGTGAAGTCTTGCTTCTTTCTTTTCAGTTCATGCAGATAACTGCTTTCCAAGCAGGCGATCACAGTTAGAAGAGCTACTGGCACACACTGCATTCAGGAGGTTCTGGGCTTTTCACTTCATTTCAAATGGGAATTTCTTTGTACCCTGGTGTCTGTTGGACAGGGTGCATTGTAATTCCTAGTATGATACATAAAGTTTATTCTTGGAAAAGACTGAGTGTTTTTTATTTGAAAAAGAGTGATCTTGAATTCATCAATTGAATATCAAATACACTAGGCAACTTTTATCAAATTTGCCTAGCTACATGTGGGGAAAAAATATGTGTAGATAAAATATTTTATTTGAATCCATACAAGATGAAGCTGTGAGTTCTGAAGGCTACGTTAGCGAAGTTTTTACAGCCTTAAATGTACATGAAGCCCTAACCCCTTTCTTCCTAAGATCCTGATCTTTTAAGGATTTTATAGGTGTGCTTATCTTTATTGTCTTAAACAGGTCTGCTCACACGTGGGTGCCTTTTCGGTCTCCAGGCCGGGGATTCGATAGGGCTGTCTCTGCAGCTCCGGGCAGCCTCTTCTCGGGGGAGCAGCAGGGGCAGTTGCCTCCGTGAACGCGCACGGGCCTGCACTCCCCTCGCTGTCATGAGCAGGCGCTGGAGAGCAGCAGGGCTCGTAGACACCCACTGCTCCCATGCATCGCTGCTGTTGTGTTACTGCAGAGCACTTTGCACTGTAAGTTAGGACAACAACAACAACAGCAAACTGTAATTTCAGCATGTGTTTATGTGCCGTCTTGTGTGCATTGCTACTGACTCATGAAATGAGCTACAGGGATTTAATTAAAAGTGCTTTGTATTATTTATAAAGAGAGGATGTTTGCTGTTATTGCAGGCAAGGTGCATATTGGAATCACTGCACAGGAACAAAGACAGGAATAGCCACACAACAGAAAAATCCCTGGTTTGTTCAGGGAATAGATAGGTTAGTCTAATAAGGGGGAAGAGGGAAAATGTAAAATGACCTTATCAGAAGGTCAAGGGAAAACTTCTGTCTGTCATCTGAGATATCTGATAACAGAAGCAAACACTGCTTAGCACAGAGTGCTACATCTCCCCCAGGTCACGTAAGATAAGAGGAGTTGCAGAGAAGTTGACAATATGGTGTCAGACAAAGCACAGGGAGCTGCTCGCCCTGTTAAAAACAAATTACCCTCGCTTTTATCAGCATCTCTGGATAAGGGGATCTAATCACCAGTGTCAAAGGGCATAAAATTGGCTGTTACTGAGTCCTGAAAAAGATTTGAAAATTGCCCTGGAGACAAATTGGCCAAGGATGGTTCTCAGTAAGTAGATGACCCATCAGCTGCGCTGGGCGCCAGCTTGGTAAGATTGGGTGCCTGACCCTGTGAAGTGTTGAGCACAGTTCTTCAGATTTAGGTGAAACAACAAATGCTGTCTTCTGTAAAGTACTTCATGATTTTTTGGAGTATTAATTTCAGTGTCTTCAATTTATAGCCAATATCCTAGCATTTATTTTACTAGGCTGGTAAGCAGAAACAAGCTTATTTATTTGGGAGACCCATTAAGTAGTGTCTAGGAAGAAAGCAGGCAGCTAGTAATTGACCTAGGTTAACTTAATCTGGGCAATAGATGATTTCTCACCAGTAAAAGATTAAATACTGAATTAAACCCTTAGTAACATCTGTATACAGCACACCAGTTTTAGGACAACCTTGGTACCTGGTCTTAAGAGGCTGATGCTGACTTGATGAGAAGACTTCTACGTCTGTTCTCATCTCTATGCTGGTACAATGACTATACACTCATTACTATGTAGTAAAGCAGACTCTTTTGGTCAAAAAGTATATGTTGTAGGGATTGCAGTTTCAAAGGGCTTTAACATTAGCCCCAAGAAAACCAGGAAAGGGCAAATGAAACGGAGAATTACCCTACGAGGAGTGAGGAACCGCCACAAGCCTTGCGCTGTTCTGGCCGCTGTGGCAGGCCATGGTAGGTGCTTCTGAAGCCTCTTGGAGACCTGCACGTGCAGCCAGACGCTCCAGTGGCTCCTGTGGATGGGGAGGCCCCTTCTCCCTTACGTGAGCCCAGCGTCTTACCCCACAGCTCTGTGTAATGTCCCACATCTCTTTCTAGCTGGAGCCTTTTTTCCAGGTGCTGCAGGTGCTCCCAACTTCCAGATGGACTGTTTCTTTTGGACACATCGTATGCTTCTGGATTCAGCCGTGTGTAATACAGCTTTACATATCAATAGTGTGGATATTCTGCTCCTCCTGAAGACAGCAGTACAGCTGCCATTGGCAACAGCAGCAGCAAGTACAAAAAAAAAAAAAAAAAAGCCTAAAACTCAGTAAGGTGGGATGGCCCACAAATTACAAAACCTATTCTTTGTATTTTATTCTTCTTCCTTTCTCTGAAATAACTGTCTGAAAGAGATTAATTACTGGAATGCGCTTTCCACTTTGTTTTTCTTTTTTGTTTGTATTTAGTTCCAGCTCTGTTTTATTTATTTATTATGTTTCTCAGGAATTACTAATCAGCGTTGACATGACTTTTACAAAAGTCTTGAGACTTTGTATGAAGAAACCCATAGCCATTCAGTTACTAATTGCAAATAAGTTTACAGATAAGACTGTCCATGTGTGTGATGTTTTTAATTATTAAAAAAGTGTTTTAGAGCTCTTTTATCAAAGATTCAAAGATTCACTAGTCTAGTCCTGACAGCAGGAGTACAAGATCATCCCATAGGTTAGGCTTCTGTTTTGAGCTATGACTCTGCTCTCCAAGGAGGACTGAAACTGAAGAGGGTGATTAGAGAATACAGACTCTGCTCTGTAATCAGCTAATGCTAAGTCTTAATATTACTAATGTAAGATATACGATCATGAGGAACAAAGGCAGAGAAATCTGCTCCTGCGTTTCTCAGAAAATTGGAAATCAGGTTGTGCTGAAGATGCTCGGCAAGAGAGCTGATAGATCACTCTGCTAGCTACCAGAGCTGGGAATGCTGCCAGAAGTAGCAGCCTACCCATAAATTCAAGTGAACGTGTATTAATCCAGTTGAAGGCAAGAGGCCCTGCAGGGGGACACTGCCAAAAAAAAAGATCCTCTCATTGATAACTTATTTTCCTGCAAAATTTCTGTTTGACCTTCCAGGCATTAAAACTAATAAAATACACTTTATTTCTTTAAGTATTTAATAAATACTTATTTCTTAAAACAAACAAAAATCTTGTCAAAAATGGATGGCTTTTGCCTAATTTAAAATAACTGACCTCAAAATCTCCAAACCAGTTCTGCTCTTGAGATCAACTGCAGAGCAGCACAAGAAAACAAAAGTTCAGGAAGAGAGGCTTTCCACGGAGGTCCTAAAGCATGTAGGCATTGTGGGTTTCACCCCTCTCATACTCCTGTGAACATGTAAGCCTCTTCCTTGTGACACTGATCTCTTTGTGTCGCTTTTAAAGAGAGCTTGTAAAATAACACTGCTTTTTCATACGCAATCAGGGCCAATTTTGGCTTGTTCCGTAATATAATCGGTAGTTTTGCTTATAACCTCAGAGGTTTGGGGAACCTCAATACAGGGAATGGCTGAGAGATGGTTTAGGGTTTTCTTGTGGTGCACTGTTCTTCAGGTTTATCTGGACAAATTGACCCATTTTAGCTTTCGGCCGTGCGGGACAGCGCCCAGCGCAGCCATTTGCGTTTGCCCTGATGCAGCACCCAGGTTTCTGCTCACAGCATTCTCGCTGGTTTGCTGAGGCTCCGGAGCTGCTTTGTTTCCCTTTTAGCTAGCTGTGTGCTCCCAAATCTGTCATTAAATTAATATGTTTGGAGTGTTATGTGCTGAGATAACAGTTTCTCTTCACCTTCAGCATCTGTTCAAATGGACAGCAGACGCCTGGCGTGAAAACTGTTCTTCCTTAGCAGATGGCCTGACTGGAAAGTAACTGCCCATTCCTGGATAGCCAGATCTCTCCTGTGGAAGATGAAATGCATCTTACTCTTTTCGAGCCAAAGAAATTTGATTAGTATCTGGCTTATATGAATCAAGGAAAGGAAGGGAAGGGAAGGGAAGGGAAGGGAAGGGAAGGGAAGGGAAGGGAAAGGAAAGGAAAGGAAAGGAAAGGAAAGGAAAGGAAAGGAAANAAGGAAAGGAAAGGAAAGGAAAGGAAAGGAAAGGAAAGGAAAGGAAAGGAAAGGAAAGGAAAGGAAAGGAAAGGAAAGGAAAGGAAAGGAAAGGATGTCTTTGCTGCTCTGAAGAAAAACAGTTTGAATATGAAATTTTGAAAATTGAAAAATGAATACAAATCTGCTTAAGCTAAATGGGTAATTCTGGATCCAGTTTTGTGTTTTCTTAAATATTTCTTTCTCTGTCTTGCACCAAAAGCACCGTGACTCACTAAACCAGGATCTCTTTAAGGGAACGGCAGGCTTGGGCTTATGCAAAGACACTCCGAACTTCAGAGTATCCCCTGCTTCCCAAGACAGAGCGTGAGATATCGCTCTCATCTGATTGACTTAGGTGGCTTTTTGTTTGCTTTAGAAGGACATCAGCAGAAAACTCTGCTGATGCTGCACCTTTAAACTACCATTGCAATTCATGATGAAAATCCCTGACACAGAATAAGACCTGCAATATCTACCTCCTGGTTTGAGACCACTAAAATTTTTTATGTCTTGGCTGCAGCTGAGGCAATCCCAACCGGGGTGACATCTGTTGTAGATTAGCTGAATCGTGCAGGTTTATTTTATGAATGTCACACAGGAGCAGTGAGCGTAGGACGATTAGGCTCGGTGGCTGTGAGGTCCGCTAACATGCCCAGTCGTTATCCTCCCGCCGTTATTTTGCTTACTGAATTTGGTGAGGCACCAAGTGTGAAGCTGTAAAAGCTGAAGCTAGAGAAGGAGGCCTTTGTTGGTGGCTTTGCGGTCTGGGTAGATGTTCAGCCGCGTCCTGGGGGGCCTCGAGCAAAGCTCTGTCTCCAGCTCTCCCTAACTTGCAGTTAGGTCGGCAGAGTCCCTGGCACTTGCTTGCATGTAAATAAATAGCGCGGGGATGTGAGAATGGGCTGTTGGATAGCCATGGGCTTTGCTGCTCTCGTTCTGCTTGCAAATCTGAGTTCAATATTGCAGCTTCTAGAGGGAAATTCCTACATGACAAAGCAGATGGATGTAAGCCCACCACTGAAAGCTCCTTCGCAGCAGGCAGAAACTTTCTTTTCAGGTGACTCAGCAGCAAAAGGAAGGGTCAGAAACTTGTGAGGAGCAAGGTATAAGGATTTTAGGAACCAAAATCTTCCTGTGCTTGAATCTCACCTGGTAATTATTTTATTTATTGTGTTCAAAAGGAAAAAAAGAGCCCACTGATGCAAATTGCAAGATGAGTCCAAATGAATAGTCTAAAGAGAGCAGGACAACCTGGAAAACATCAGTTACAAACTTTTTTTTTTAATTCCTTATTTTTTTATTTACTTTGAACAAAAGCTTTTGGAATTGAAGGAGGTGGGTCAGAAAGAATTTTGAACTCTATCAAACAGTCATCCAGTGTGTTAAGTAAGAATCATGATCAGACAGAAACTGAGAGAGTATAAGTGGTCTGTGATATTTTTGGTTGGTTGAAAAACCTGAATGACAGAAATTCCTCTAAGAAGTCTGCATTTGTGTATAGGAACCTAAAAATGTAGCCACAGATCTTTTGTTTCCTTTTTCTTTTCCTTCTTAAGCTTCTCGCTTAGATGGCCTACAGTTCTGATTGTAGTAGGAGATATATTCTGATTCTGGAAGGAGATATATCTGTTGACACATATAAAAGAGATTTGTAGAGGACATGACTACATCTATAGTCCATTTTTGTTAAACTTGTTAAATGTACATTTTATAAACTGAATTTACCCAGATTTCAGAAATTGTCATCATGAGTATGCCAAGCTCAAAACTAAAGCAGACGGGTCGATTTCCTATCCAGACTTCATGCGAGTGGGATGCAAACATCTTTTCCCCAGTTATCTCTCAGTTTAATCAACTATGTTAGCATCCGCACTTTTTCTTACTGCAGCAGCTTTTCTTAGCTTATCAGATTGCTTTGCAGTAATTTAAAAATGGCAAGATTATGCCTTCCCCATGATTGGATTTATTTCAGAAAGTGCATAGCACATATTATCATTTCCTGTTAAAATAGTTTTCCAAAGCCATCTTTCAACTGGTTTTATGCATTTGGTTCTTACCAACCACATGACTGATCCGCTTGCCTCATCTGCAGTTCTGCAGTGCACCTTCTTATCTCGGCTTCAAGGAGAGCAGCTGCTTTATCCGTTACCTCCAGGACTGGTTTGCTGTCAGTACAGCACAGCATCTCTTTGGACAGTGCTACATTTCACTTCTGAGCTGTTTCTTCCCTTCTAAATCTACTTACGATCTCTTAATGAAATTTGTGTAGTGATGATAGGACATAAAGTTTAAGCTTTTTAGATATTTTTATATATGTGTGTATATATATATATTTCAGGATCACTTTATGACTCATCAGAAATTGACTTCACTGGGAATGTTCATGTTTTGTCCCTGCGGTAGTTTTGAAACTTAAGGCATAATCTTGGAGTTTGATGTCAGTGCGGTCGCTATTGATGTGCCATTTCAAGAGATTCAAAAATTTTCAAAGGATACAGTATGTATATTTTTCTGTTCTCTTTGAAGTGACCAGGAGAAGGAGATTTAATTTTCCCTTCCTGTATTTTCTTAAGAGCATAGATGGCCTTTATGCTGCAGGGAAGTTGGAGTATAATTGTTATCTGATGGATGCATGCAGAGAACATGGCATGGAGGAGACGACTGTCCTTCTGTCAGTGCAAGCAAGACCACTTCTTCCTATTCCTCCACAGCTTCTCGACTAAAAGAAGTTAGAAATAAATTAGGCATGAACTGAGGGATGTTAGAGGGATCAATGAGAAACTTGCATACAAAGGTTGACTTTGTGGGAAGCAAGAAATTAGTGTGATAGTGAAGCCTGTGAGGTCTTGAGCCTCTGAGAGCTCCCGGAGAGCTTGAGGCTGCTGAGGTTTCCCTGCAAAACATCTTGTTTGAAGAAGGGTTAGAAATGCCTTACTGCCAGGTGTCCAGTGCTGTGTCTTCTGCAGAACCTGTGGCCCTGTGTATCGTGAAGAAGGTAGAGGAGGTAGGAAAGGAGCAACAGGAGATCACACCTATCCTCAGTTGATTATAGTTAGTATAATTATGTCAGTGTAAAACCTGTAAAATGCAAATAACTAGATGGATGGAGAATCAAGCAAGCAAGCAAAAAAAAGTGTAAAAATGTATTATAGTAGTTTAGTACATAAAATTACTTATTGTGCAGTACTGTGAAGACTGTGATCTCATCCACCATGCTTAAACCTGTATTCTAGAATAATGGAGAACACAGTGTGACTCAAAATAGTTGTACACAGGAAGGGACTGCGGAACCACACAAGGCTGTACCCTCCAAGGTGATATAACCCCAGACAGTCTCTGAATACATGCTGGGCAGGTGTTCATTTTCTCACAGCAATTTTACTCTTTTTGCCTTCTGGTCTTCCTGCTAAATGTAACATGCAGGTAAGTGGATAAACAGCAAGCGTGAGACTCTGAGTTGGGACAGTAGATGGGTAGGGTTGACTGCTAGAGTAAGTGGCTGGCTAAGGTTGAAACTGAAGATAGGGTAGTTGGGAAGAGATCTGGATGGAAAGAGTGAATGGCTCTGTTTGAGGGAGACTAGGGGCTTTGGAGCGACCTGAGATGTTGAAGGTAAAGGGAGAGCCTTGTTCCAGGAAGGGCAGAGGCTGGTATCGGAAAGGTTGAGCGTTCAGGGTTGGTGGCTGGGATGGAGAAACTGCAGATCCTGAGTGGTGAGTTTGGAGAAAAGTTAGACTTGGAGACCTGAAAGCTTGAGGCAGGGGAAACCAGAGTGTAAGTTATTATGGGATGATGGATTTGAGAGTATTTGCTTGTTGTGATTTTTGAAGTGCAAAGTGGGAGTGGGAATATTGAAGAGCATATTGCAGCCAGGCACTGTTTTGGAGACATGCTGGGAACTTCACACAGCACGTTTCTTGTGCAGACCGTGTGGTGCTGCTGGACATCAACTGGCCTTTTCCTCTTTGTTGAATTTGGAAATATAGTATTCCTTACTGGAGGTAAAAACCTGGCTGAATTTAAGGCACATTATGGATGCAGTGCTTTATCTCATTGCTCTTCCGTCTCAGAAGTGATTAGATGTGCACAGGAAAGAAGACTTTGCACTCAGGATTCTGAAATGACTGGTTGCTCCCTAAGTGATCACCTAGCCTGAGGGACCAATTTAGCTTTGCTGCCACTCCATTAACAGTGCTGACGGTGTATTTGGAAATCCTCCAACCATTGGAGTAAAAATGGTTATAATCTTTTTAAGTCAGTCCGTTGACTTGGCCATTGCTTATTTGATAAAAAGAAGAGAACTCCTTAAATGAATAGCAAGAAAACCTACGTGCAGGTTGGATGAAGTCAGTGTGTGCTGAACATACTAAAAATGAAAAGCAGACCCTCATCAAATAGAACATCACCCCTTGGATATCTTGGACAGTGAGGAGCGGCACAGAGATGCAGTCAGGTAGCCTCAAGGTTAAAATTATATCTGGATTTTAAGACTTGAAAGTTGTGAAAGATCAGTTTGAGCCTTTGGTGTGTGTCCTTGGGAACAGCTAGTAGGTGGGAGCCTTTGTTTCACTCCTGGGGTGTCAGAGGTTTAACTGAGCTGTATGTTAGAGTCTTACAATTCCCCTACCCCCCCTTTTTTTTGATTAATCAAAGAAGCTATCAAACCTTGTACATTAAGATTTTGGAAAGGGAATATGCACACTTTAAAATTGGAAGATGAATTTTTAATTCTTGATTTTTGATTTTAATTTTAAGTCTTAATTTTTACTGCTGTTTGCCTTGCTGTTGAAATCAATAACTTAGCAATTCCCACAGGGTAGGGTGAATGTGCTCTCCTTTGTGTATCTCCTGTCTCATCATAAAACAACCCAGCACATTTCTATAAATGCAACTTCCTGTAAACGGGGCTGAGCAAAAGGCCCTCGTGACAGCGCTCGCCTGCTCAGGGGCCTTTGCTGGGTCCTGCTAGATTGCTCTGTGCAGTTGCAGGGTGGGCAATAACTCGGGTGCCCTGGCTGTGCGTTTTGCAGAGGCACCTGTGGCTGAGCTGCAAAGCAGCTGACATGCAGTATCTGACATGGAAATGGCAAGTGGAAAATGAGCAGGCAGGGAGCTGCTCGCCGCAGCTGCTTGGTGCTGCCCGCGCAAATTAGATTTGCCAAGTTCTGCTCATCTCTCCATAAAATTGTATTTGTAATTCCCCTAAAAGATTACAAAGATTTTCACTTGCTGCTCATATAATTGCAGTAATGTACTAGGCTATTGGTCTAATAAAGAGAAAACATACAAGTTTCATTCAAGGATCCTGGTAATTTATGTCTTTTCCAGAACACTTAAGATGCTCTGTTTTTCATTCTCTTTACTCTTCACATGCAGTTACATCATTTTTTACAAGTCTCTGTATCTCTTTGCCTTCCCTGTCTTCAAGATAAACGTACATGAGTCGTGTGGAAGGTAGATGATAAAATTAGAGAACTAATGACATCTAAATCAGCTTATGGAAGACTTCTCTAAAGCTCTACAAACAGGAGCCCCAAAGAGGTAGTATGTATTAGATATGAGGAGCAAGATGCGCATCAGGTGCCAGATTGCTTGAAGAGCCATCAATTTGATGATTTTTCCAGCCCCAGATTTTTTTTTTGAAGTTGCTAAGCTAGTGTGCTACTGATGTGCCTGAAGCCTGATGTGCATTGAAAAAGGCATGTTTTATCTGTTTCTCCACCATTTCTATGACTGCTGATCTATTTGCACTTGAAGATTTTTCTCCCTTGCTGTTGTGTAAAGCCTTTTACAATCACAGAATATTCAAGGTTGGAAGGGACCTCCTGAGATCATCTAGTCCAACCTTCCTGCTCCGGCAGGCACACCTAGAGCATGTGGCACAGGGTGGCATCCAGGTGGGTTTTGAAGACCTCCAGAGAAGGAGAGTCCACAGCCTCCCTGGGCAGCCTGTTCCACTGCTCTGTCACTCTCACAGGAAAGAAGTTCCTCCTCACCTGGAGATGTAACTGTCTCGTCCTATCGCTGGCCACCAGTGAAAACAGCCTGTCCCCTTCTTCCCTGCATTCTCCCTTCCTGAACTTATACACATTAATCATGTCCCCTCTCAGCCTTCTCTTCTCCAGAGCAAACAGGCCCAGCTTACTCAGTCTCTCACAATGAGGCCCTTTCCTGATACTCTGGTAATACAATAAGGACCTAAGTGGTAATAGTTACAGGAAGATTTAGGAACATCTTAAGATTGCATTTTCCTTTTAAGCATCAGGAAAATTCTCTCACCTTTCCTGAGAAACAGCGTTTCAATTTCAATCCAGAGATTGCGGTTTCAACTTGACCTCAATATCTAGTTGTGTGGAAGTCTGGCCCAGCTTTGCTTATTTGCTTGTTTGCTTGTAGGTGTATTTTGTGGGTTCTGCTGAGATGTGGGAAGTTATCTGTGTTCTGTGGTAATAGGTTTTCTCCTGCTTTAATGCTATGTGACAGGTGCAGTCAGACTGCTCTGTTGCTTTGAGATCTGAAAAGCGAGTATTTTTGAGAACGTCTTTCCTGCTTGGCTACCTTAAGCTAGTCCTTAAGCTTCTGACAGGAAAGCAAACTATCCTTACGAACCAGCGTGCACTAAAAATGCTGCAGGAGTGTATTTAGCCCATGTGATACTGGCTGATGTTGGAGGTTACTGTGCATATGTATATCCTCACTGCACAGCAGGTGGGAAACAGAAAAGTGATTTTGGAGACTCTGGATTTTAATTTTAAAGAAAGAGAACTTGAGTGTTCTGCCTCTGGAAAAGGGCGATCACTGTGAGATGGCTGCAGTGTAAAGCCGAAGATGGTACAGGCAGAGTCTGGATGCCTCAGAGCACTGCCTTTTTATTCAATGAGCAGGCAGAAACCTGTGAGAACAGAAATTGTAGCTAGTGTGCTTGCTCCCTGTAGATATTCTATAAAATTCAAATGATTCAGCTGAAAATACCCAGAAATATACTGAATATTACTGCAGTTACTGCGCTTCTGAGGTGCTCGCGTTCACGCGAGGAGTGCCGAGCGCAGGGCGGCTGCGTGGCAAGGAGCAGAGGCGGCTCTGTGGGGCAGGCAGGTCCTGCTATCTGCCCTCCTGTGGGTGCAGGCAGCGCACATGCTGCCCTGCCAGAAACCTGGGAAGCCGCTGGGCCTTCGGGAAGGTGGGCATACTGCCTGTGAGAGGCTCCCGAGCGGGCTTTCCTGAAGGTTTTAAGCTTTTTAGTAAAGAACCTGCCATTTTTCTTTGAACTCTGAAAAATCCAGGTGACTGTATGGCCTATTATGACCCGTTGGAAGTTCTAGGAAATTGCCTTGTCAAGAGAGTAAGTAAAAAGAGCATATTTTAACTTGGGAGTTCATTGAAGAATAGGTATTTGTGGGTTGGAACAGATACATTCCACACAAAGAAGAAGACTGAAAGGAACTAAGAAGGATTATTACTTCCTTTTTTTTTGAGAGCAACTCAGAAATCTATTAAACATTGTGCTGTATCCATTACAGACTTGTTTCTACAGCCTTATTTGATGTTTGGACAAATATACATCTTACTGGTAGAAACTGATAGCTGAATTTGAGGTTTATGAGTCACTCCATAGTAAGAGCATGGTTTTACTGTGTGATAAATGTGAAGGAGTTAGTTTTTTCTTTGATGAACCTTCACATTTTCATTACAAATGAATTTCTGGCAACTCTGTGTATTCTGTTGATATAACTACTTATTGTACCAGCAAAGGACTCAGAGCTTGGATGTCAGATGTACAAATAAGAGCATCTTTTTTCCCCAATGTGGCTTCTCCAACATGCGTTTATTTTTAGAAAAATATGACTCCCAAAGCACGAAGAGTTAGATAATTTACCAGAATGCTTGTGAACAAGTATAACCACTTTTAAGTTTAAATTATTTGTCCTTCCTGGTGTATTTTTAGGGACTGTTCCATAATTACCTTCTAGCAGAAACAAGAGCACCACAAATATGTTCTTGACTATAACTGTAGGTATGGAAGTGTGTAAACCTTGACTGACTCAAACCTTATCATTTAGGTAATTCTTGCTGTTTTTTTGAAGTGTGGCAGCATCTGCATCCAACTGCCTGTTCTTTGTCAACTTATTATGTGACTTTTAAGACTCTTAACACACATCTACCTGTTTGTTCTAGTAACGCCCCAGTGTCTTATTAATAATTCTGCGATTCTGTACAAAGAATTGCCTTTTTGTCTAATGGTACTGTTCAGTTTTGTGAGATTTCTGGCTTACTGTGTGTAAGGCATCAGGGAAAATCCTAAATGCTTTTGGCTGCCTTGCATACAAATTGCATATAGAGCAAGGTTTATCCTACCTCAGTTGCACAGAGACATCAAAACAGACATGACAAAGTTTTAAATCATTTGATATGTTATTACTGAGTTGAATATGTATTAGCAAGCTTTTAGTAGTTTTGAATAGCTTTTATTATGCTTCTAGAGGAACAGGTGGAATTTTAGACTTCTTTGATCTACCCAAGCTGTGCTGAAGTCCATGGTAAAGCTGTATTGCTTATTTGCCCTCACTCTTGCTGGAGTCCTTTGGGGCTCCCTAGGCCGCTGTTCAGCGTGCCGGTCTGTTGTGTCGCTGCTGCCTTGAACCATCATGTGCTGCTTACTGTAATACTGCAACTCCTGTCTAGTAAATTCAGCTTTGTACTAGTTGCTTCACATACCTGGAGGAGTTGTTAATGTTGCTGCAAAGCATTTGAAGAGCAACTTTTTTTTTTTTAATGACTTAAATTCTTAGAGCAGGATTCACAATAAATGTAAATTTCTGTTTACTTTTTAACCCATCGAGTTAAGTTGATTTTTGAAGGTAGCTGCCTTGTGTATCTTTTCAGAAGCAAAATAATTCATATCCTCTCATTCCGGTGCCTGTTCCAGAGTTTGCTGGAGCCTTGAGTTGTGCTGGTAGGCTATTTCGGCACTTTTAAGCAAGATTGGCGAAGGTATCTGACTAAAACAGTTCTCCTCTTGGTAACAAGTGCCAACTCCAAAGCAGGACTGTCAATAGAAATGACTGAATAGAAATGATTGTGAATTTTGTGTATATACAGGGTGTTTTGAAGTAGTGGTGTTTAACGTAGGCTCTTAAACGTGCGTGTGTGAGAAGAGATGTGTATGTATTGGAGAAGAGAATATACGGAAGGCAGATTGCAAGCTGTAGGCCTCTAGGCTTGTGAGTGCAGGATAGATTAATGCAGTTATCTCTGACTGCAGAATGTTTGCTGTGTTCAAGAACACATAAGACATTGACACATAAGACGCACAGAATATGGGGCTAAATTTCTAAAACCAAGGGTACGTAGTTTATATACCAGTCAGTTCGTAGTGGGTGGCAATGACAGAAATAACATGAGTCTCTTTGGTTTGTCTTTGTCCTTCAACTGCAGGTGAAACAGGTAAAAGGGAACTGGCCTGGGTACCTTTTTACTTTCCAAATGCAGCAGCTTCTCAGAGCTCCTGAGAATTCAGCACTGAATGCACCTGACAGATCTGCTGCTTGTATTAACGGCTGCCATTCATTCTCCACAGAGACCGACATCCTTCAAGTCTTTGTTTTCTGATTTATTATTAGCTTGCAGCAGCGTTTCCTGTAAAAAGTGGCCTGACGCCCGTCCCACCTTGACAGCTCTATCCTCGCTGACATGAGCGAGCGGAGCCACGACTCTTTTTAAGGCAGAGCGTATCTGTTCGTTGTGGCTCCTCTCGCTGAAGAGCTGAGTCTGTTTGTAGCCTGCCCTGCAATATGCTGATGTGAAGTATTCCTGTGCAGCCTTCCTGTGGCTTTAGATACTGCTCACATGGAAATGAGCCTTCCTGCTCTTGCTCAAAGTGGGATGACTGCTGTTAGCAAAACACAGAAGTTAAATTGGGGTTTTCTGTGAAGAGAGTGAAATAATAAGGGGATGTAATATGGGAAAAACACAGTGTCTGGTACATCAGTGCCTGACATGGTGGTCGTTACTGCTTCTGCTCTGAGCACATTAGTAGTGTGGTTTGCTTGGGGTCCTGAATTTGCTTGGTTGGTGAGAGCTGCCCCCCTTCTCCACAAACTAGCAGCTGTTGTCGCTGCAGCTCTGCAGTGGCCCTCAAATGATCTCAGCTGTCGAGCTGGGACGGGCCAGCGCTGACAGGTAAGGACGCTGCGGCAGGCAGCGTGGTGAAGGGAGAGGCTATTGCTATTGCTGGAATGTCAGGTGAGTAAATGACTTGTTAAGGGCACTCCTGTTGCTCTTGGACAGTGCAAACATTTGTGGCTGTGACACTGCTGGGCAGGGACTCCATCACAAATCAGCATGCAGGTCCCCTAAAAAGGCTTATCTTGCTTCATGAATCAAGCTGACAAGCAACTTCAGCTGAAAGAAAATTAGTTTCATGTCACTATCATTCTGTGTGTAATGGCCATTGTAGTACATCCCATTTGTGAGCAGCTTCATTATTCACTAGCCAGTGAACTTTCAAAGACCCTATACTCTTTCATGTTCAGCTGTGGGAGGAAATACTGTAGATGAATTATTCACTCGTTACAGCTGAGGAAGCATTTAGTGCATCCCAAGAGAAGTGTTGAACAGAGGGCAACTTTAGGTAGACTGGTTTCTGATGTGTCCTTTGCATCTGAGGACTTTTTACTCTTTCCTCGTGCGAGCATTTATCCACGTGGCTCTGTGAACTCACCTGCTAGCCTTTGTTCACATAGCTCGGGAGTGAATTTTAGACATAACATTGCATTAAGAGGTTTAACTGAGCCGTGTTACCAGCAAGACTTTTCAGTGTCAAGCTTCAGTATGCAAGGATGGAATGCAGATCAGATACTTATTTCTATTCATTAACAAATGTGCACTGAACTGAGTTTATAAGCATTAATACTCTATTTGGTTACCCTAGGAAGTATTAGGCTGGGAATTAAAATTCTGACATTTCTCTCTTTCTGGATCTCCTTGTCTTAGAAGATACTGTTCTACAACAATAGTATCTACAGAAGATACTATATTATTCTACAATTACATTGGTTCCAGTAGATATCAATGTGAATGCCACAGTCTTTTCAGTACGGAGTTCTGGCATTTTCAGGTGAGCTTCTTTTCAGGTTTACAGAAACTTCAGCCTGGAGGAAGAATAAAGTTATTGCACAGATGAATTTACAGCATTTTTACTAAGAAAGTGATATTCATTGTAAGAAAGACTATGGGAGGAGGGAGTTGAGCACCAAAGAACAAGACTAATGCTTTTGGAAATGGAACTGACATGTAATGGAAAGTGACTATCAAGAGCAAGCGGCAGTGATGGGCTAGTGCAGTGCTTACAGGGTTAGAAGGGTAGGCACAATGTCCAGCTGCCACCGTTGTCGTGTTTTTGGTGTTTCCTGCCAAATGCCAACACTGTGACACTCCAGTTAGTGACTGGTGTGACATTGGTCATTATTAAACATCAAGGAAAAGAGATCTTTCACTTCCATAACGCCTCAGTTTGGCTTCTTCCATACTTTTTCCTAGATTGCATAGAAACTAAGTCTTACCTTTGCTTTGTATGTTCAATAAATACCTGTAACACTGTAGCACCTCTTATTAGCATGCGAGAACATCATTCAGTCCCTATCTCTGTAAGCATTTTCAGTTTAATTATGATTATTATGCCAGGCATAGCGCTGTTTCTACTTTCCCCTTTATTCCAGTGAAAGGCAGCCTCTTAGAAGTTTTCATGTTCCCCTCTCGCCCTTTCCATGGGTGAAGAAGGCTGTTGAAAGCCGCTCTCGGTGTCCCAGGCACCGCGCGCCAGCTCTGCTGCCCGGGGCAGCCGCTGCCGCCCGCTCCCCTCAGCCTGGGCACGTAGCGGCCGCCCCGAGCGCTGCACGGCAGTGAGAAGCTATTGATTTCCAGGAATATGACCCCCTTTCTCTGAAACTCTTTTATCTGGAGAAATTGAATGTCAGTTTAATTAAACTCTAGCTGGTTTCCATTAGATTCGGTTACACGTTTGTCAGGCAGACCTGAGGTCTAGAGTTTAATTTTCTTCTGTTCTTTCTGGAGCAATGAAATTAAATCTATTTTTTTTCCCCCCACAGAGAGTGGCTGCAATGCATACATTGTATTCAAATGAATAATAAAAAGTTTGGCTGTGTTTAGAATCCAATATTTACATGTAACTTAATAGGAAAATTTTCTCCCGTTAACTTATCATATGATTTAGGCAGAGGCTACTCTGGAGGGGTAGCCAGGAAAGGAAACAGGAAGAAAGACCCTCTCCTCCATCCATTCATTCCAATGAATATAGTGGCCTGTAAATGTTAAAAAAAAAAAAAAAATCGCTATCACCAACTCTTTCTCTGACCATGTTTTGAAAGAGATGACTTTAATGGCTTTTTGAAAAATAATATAGGATAGGGTCAGAAAGCATGAGTGGGAGCGAAGGATTTTCCTGTGGCATTGAGCACAATGCCTAAGCATCCAAGGGAGGAATGCAGTCCAGGAAGGGTGCAGAGAGGGTCTTTGGATACTGAAATGTGAAAAATACTGTATGTATAGGGCTTGTCATCAGTGGGTTGTTACGAATCTTGGACAGGATCAAAATACCTCAAGAGATGCTGAAAGGAATAGTCAGGTACTGTCCCCGAGGGGACAGATACCATAAGCCAGTGTGTGTTGTCTATATTTAGCCTCTGTGAATAAGTTGAAAGATGGCCCTTCGATATTTCTAATTATTATGTTTTTGCTGGGACAGTTACAGCAGTTTCACGTGATCAAGATTACTTATAATCGCAGACACCTATGTATATTGCGGTAGAAATGCCGTGTATCACGTGGCTGTGGTGACTCTTCGCTTGCTCCCCGTGTGCCCCGGCAGTTATTAACACTGAAAGCTCTCTCGGGACGGGGCCGCCGGGATTTCTGTGCGGGCCGCAGTGCCTGCGTGCCGCTCCCCTGCAGGTGCAGCCTCCTGCCCCGGCGCTCCAGGTTCAGTGTGAACCTCTCCCTGACGGGGAGCTGCGTGGGCTGTTCTCCTGCCCTTCCGCATTGCTCTTAAGCTGGGTCCGGGTGGAATTCCCATCCCCTTGCATGTCCCCGTGGGACTGCTGGGTGCGGATCGGTCTCCAGGGTGCCTCTTCCCAGGGCGTCCTCAGGAGGGAATGTTGCTGCAGTGGTAGCACCCTCAGTGCCAAGGTGCACAGTAGGGAAGACTTGTGGGGATAACCAGATTAAATATCTTGTACAAGTTTTCCATAGCTCTGCAGCTGAGGATGTCTTTTCATCAGATAATGCTGCACAAAATGTGACTGCTGCGGATGTGTTGAGATTTCTAGAGTGTTTGCAACACTGTCTGACCATGTTTCTCCCTCCCAGTCAGCCCCCCCCAAGGAATGTGCTGCTGTGTGGTCCAAGTGGGAGCAACCGTTCCTAGCTTCCTGCCTCTCTAGTGCTGGCATGTGCGAATAGGTTCAAGTGTTTCTCAGTCTTGGAAGGTAAATTCTCTGCTTTGCAGGAAGCAGATCACCAAAAGCCAGCTAGGTCCTGCTGCAGCTTTGACCGGGTTTGAGGGCTGAAACAGTCTGGCTGTGCTTTGCTTCGCCTTGTTCCTGGCATATGTGATTTTGAAAGTCATGGGAGGGTCTTCCTGCTTTGAGCATATTGTTCTGCCACTGAATATATAACTTCAAAGCCATGTTGTTCGTTTTTGGGTTTTGGTTTTTTTTTTTTTTTTTTTTTTTTTTTTGTTAGCAAAAAGAGTTTGCTGTGGTTTATTTCTGATGGTTATTGATCCAGTATAGCAGAAATCTACCACTTGTGTCTACTCCACAAGGTACTGAATCTTGTTCTGAGCAGCAAGAATAAATTAGGGTAGTAATTTTAGGGCATAATTCTTTGTTATTCATTTTCACCCTTTTACTTATTTATACTTTGTTACACATTTTCACCCTTCACCTTTCACCCTCATGCTTTCCATCAGGAGCATTTTCCTAAAGCAGCTATCCCGGCTGTTATGGTGGCTCTATGTGTTTTCTCCTTGGCGTTCAATTTTTAACTTCCAGGTGAAACACCATCACCTGACACCTTATCCCTGTCCTCTTAAACATCTGAGAATGAATCGGAAGAGTTTCTGGCTTTGCAGATGTGCAAAGTGTGCATCAAGGGTCAGCTTGTGCTGTGGTGATCCTCGAGGCACTTAGAGGAAAATAATTACAGGACTCCTCAGATGAGGATTTGTCACGTTCCGATTCTCTGTAAGTACCTGGCGCAGAGCCTGCTGAGGGAGCCTAAGTTTATGTGGTGATCCTAGAGGCCCCGTTAAAGCCTGAGCACCCGGGCTGTTGTGGCTGGGGCCTCACTAGGGTGGCAAGGGCTAGCTTAGAAAAAGATGATTGTTTCTTTGCAGTAAAGAGTGCTATTTTTAGTATTTAGGGACAGAGAATCAGCTTCATCCTCCAAAGAGAGATTCATATAATAACGCATTTAATCTATGCTTGTTTTTGTTCTTGTATGTTCACTGCAATGTGGAATTAATCTTAGTAGGGTTACATGAACGCACCTGCTCTCACGTTAAGGTGACTATTGGCAGAAACTCAGCAGCCTCATAAGTAAAATCAGATAGATTCACCTTATAGTAGTTGCCTGTCCAGATTTTTATTTTTTAAGGCATGGTGGCATTTCTCCACAATATTAGTGCATGTATTTGTGGGAATTCAAGTTGCTGCTATTTTAATAGCAAGCGAGCAAGATGCAGGAAGAACTTGTGGGCTCCCACTTCCTTGGGGGTGTCTCAGATGAAAGCAGAAATTACGAATAATGTGAGATGTGGAGGTGGAGAACATGCATTGCCTCAGAACCCTCAGGAAGGCACTAACAGAGATCGGTAATGGACAGTAAAGTGTATTTGGAAGACATTCTCCAGAGCTCTGCTGTGCATCTTTATAGAACCATTAGGACCCCTTGCACAGGATCAGACAAAGCACTTGTTCTTGCAAATTCAATTTTGGTATAAAGCAACAATTTCTCATCTTCTTTCTGTTCAGTATCAGAGCTTTTTTTCCCCCAAACCATTGTGTAAATCTTTCCCCTTTACAAGTAGCCTATGAAGCTTACAGTTTATCAGACATCACGATGCAGAATGAGCCCCCTCGCGCTCAAACCTTCCCCTAATCGGGTCCGTGGGAGGCTCTCACCCAGCTGGCAGGGCCCGCTTGTTCTCTTGGGAGTGGGTGGCTCCACAAGGGCCAGGCTAAACTGACGACTAACACTGTGTTCAGAACCCTCAGGTGAGCCTATAAATGGGATACACTTGTCCAGAGGTACTGCCTGTAAGAGACACAGCTAGAAGCTTCTTGGCACGGACCCGTAGGTGGGATTTTTCAAGAGCGTTTGAAAGCAAAGTGTTGGAAAGCACCCTTGAGAGCCTGGAGCCCTCTGAAACAAGGATGCTTGCTGAAGGCAAGGTGTTAGGTCCATCAGCAGAAAGAAAATAACTAGAAATGCCTCAGAAATTACCTAAAATGGCTCATCTGTACCTTAAAACAGAAGACTTCAGTGCTGCGACCTTTCAGAGTTACTCGTGACTGCAGGATACTAGCAGAAAGCTGGGAAACCTCCCTGGCTCCCTGTCCCCTTCCAGACACATGAAGGCAGTGACTCCTCCCTTCTGCATCCACCAGGGTGCTGCTGAGCGCGCCCTTCCCGAGCGCTGCGGACATCTGTAGTTACAGCAACAAAAACGGTCTTCACTTACGCCACACTGCTTTATTTTTTTTCCTTTGCAATAATGAAATACTGTGGAGGAAAACTGTATGAACATTTAAGTAAAAGGCAACAGAATCCTACTGCAGCATTTGTTTAATATGATTCCTAAATTAATGTAATTTGAAAGACAAGCTTTGCAGGGAGAAAGACCAAGTAATAGAGAAGTTAATTGATTTTCAGTCTTACAAGCTCGTTTTCCTGTCTCAAAAGGAAGCAGGAGCTTTCAGATTTATGCTGTGTGTTGCTGTATGTGCTGAGTAATATTGTAGAAGACGAGAGTAGCTTGTTATCTGTTTTTAACTCATCTTGTAGGACCTTCTCTGGAGACTGAGAAAAGTGCCTTGCACTATTTACTGAAGAAAGAAGATCAAAAACAGTCACAGAAAGATCTGTGAACCGTGTTGCTAATGGTTCCAAAATCCATACTTGTAGCACTTTGAACTTGAGCACTTTTAACGAGAAGGTACCATTCCTTGGCACTTGTATGGAGAGACCCATGGGAGACAAGTGAGCAAGCAAGTGCACACAGGCAAGCTGTAACTCTCCCAAATCCATTTTATGGCTTGGAGCAGAGGGAAGGAACTACCCACATTATCTCTTAATATATTTTATGGACAAGATATTTAATAGAGAAGAAAATAACACTCCAGAGTTTCCAGACAAAATGATGGGAACTCTTCTTACATTGATTTATAGAAAAATCATGTCATCCCCTTTGTTAGTGCTTCTGTGCTTTAAAATGTAATCATTGTTTGTTTGGGGTCTTTGGAGAGATTTCCAGCTCTGGCATAACACATGTATTTTCTTCAAGTTATTCACATAGCTCCTAACATCATCTTTGATGTTCAGGGCTGAACCAAATGCTGTGGGAAAAACAGAAACACAAAATCAAAGCATTGAGCATTTTGAGTAGATTCCTCCTTACCCTACTAGCAAAATAAGATTTATTTCACCTTTTTCTTATATTCTGAAGGGTACTAAGTTTTTTTGCTTTCTTTTGATATCCTGCTACCCTGCATTGTTACCACAGTCTGAACTTGTCTTTTCAAACAGGGTAGGTGACACTGGAGGGCTCAGGATTAATGCCTGAGGAAGAGGAAGACACTTCATGAACGTTAGCCATGAAACTACAGCGAGGTCATTTTGTCATAACGCAATTTGTTTCTGAACTGACAGGCCTTTCCTTCCTACTTACTTCATCAAAGGATATGAATTTAATATCCCCATAAAGACTTCCTGAGTATATTGCATTATGTCTTAAAATCTGCTTGTCTGGCTTAAAAACCTGGGTTTAATTCTTTCCAATAGCCTTTATGATAAAAACGTGAAGGGAACCAAGTAATTTCAGAGTAGCTGTTAATTTAAGGGTATGAGAATATTCAGTTGGTCTTGCTAAATATCATCCTTGTAGGGTTTTGAAGAGCCATACTGAAATATCTGGAAGTAATAATTTTCTGTCAGACTTGCCATCTCCAGAGACACAACTTATAGAGATCATACCTTTTGGAACAGTAACGAAACTTCTCAGTGCTTCATAACCAAAGTTAATGAATACAAGATGTTTTCTTTTCCATGGTCTTTTTGGCTTAAAATTATGTTTCCTGAGGTGTCCTATTTTTAATTGTCTGATAACAGCAATAGCTGTGAAGTTTATTTCTGGCCTTCCTTCATTTACGGAGCCTGAAACTTTGGCCCCATGACTTCAGGAAATCAAAGGGGGCTTCTCCAAGGACTGTAGCACTGGCCTGGCTTCCTCTGCACTTACATATGCGGGTCCCCTGGCTCCAGAGCACTTAGTAATCCCACAGCTTCCAGGTTATTGCTGAAAGAGGAATCTTCTGCTTGGCAGAGGTGCGAGTGTCCTGGCATTTTAACCACTAGCGCAGCCCCAGCTCCCACTTGTGGAAGTCCCGTCAGCCGCCATGGGCCGAACAGGGAACACTCGGATGGGCTTGGAGCCTTGGGGAAGCCGCCCCGTTGATGCAGACGTGGGGTGTCCCTGCTGCTCATCCGGGAAATTACCCTTGTGCCAAGACAAAAAATACAGCTTACACTGAGCAAAGTGTCACTTCACACTGCGTCATGCGCAGAATACAACCGCTGTAGAGTTACCTGGAACATCAGCATAGACGCATCTTTAACCCAGCCTTCTACTTTCTTCTAAAAGGAAAAATTTTGCCTGAGAGGTAAAAGGAAGAAAATCCATTTCACGGGAGTCAGAATTCACTTTGGTTTTATTCATGTAATTTTATTTAGATTCTAGTGGTATTGGTTTCATTTCTGCCGTCAGTATTCTGTAGAAGTGTTAATGTGGTCAAATCAAACTTCTGGTATGATATCTCAGTGCTGTGCTGTGATAACATATTTATGCTATATATATATTTTTTTCCCTTTTCACTGTGATGTTGGAGATCAAATTAAATGAAGGAAAAGTGTTTTTCCCTTCCCAGCAAAGCCTGTAAGTAGTTGCTGGGAGTACAAGTCTAGCTGTTGAGATAGGCACGAGACATCAGATGTGAAATACTGTTGTCTTTAAATTATAACCTTCCAAAACATTGCAGTTTCACCTAAGCAAAGCAGTGGAGTTTCACCTCAGTAGTCTGAGAGTAGAGTTACGCCTCTTCAAATGTGCAGTTCCTCGTTCAAACAAGTCTTTGCTGACCTGAGGCTTCATTTCAGTATCATCAGGAGTAATTAAAGAGATATTTTTGACTTCCTGATGATTTGGTCAGTGTGTTGAAACCCTTCCTTCGACTCTGCCACACAGACTTAACCCTCCTGAAATATGGGGAGAGGTTTGAAAGTGCGTTACAGCATGTGGGAGCTCCGTAAGGCAAATCCCTAATACACAGCTCAGAGCATATGGAGCATAGGAAAGTGTGTTGTCTGCACAATATTCTGTAATACTGCACTCATCAAATTCAGCAGGATTATAGCCCTGAGAAAAAATGAAGTGGTTCATCTTTCTTCCATTAACACTGAGAATAAACATGTATTTTGGGCCAAAGTTACGACGTGTTCTGCCCAGTGTGGAGCGCTGCAGTATGCCAGGAAAGAGTGAGGGCAAGTGCTCTGCTTTTACCTGTTTCTCATAGCAGAGACTAAGAGCAGCCTTGTAGCTCTGCTCGCACCTTCCAGCTCATGGGCCACGTTCCTGCTCTGAAAGATGATAGTCTAGACAAGGAAGCTTTCTTTCGTATTAATGCTTCTCTTCCACCCCCATAATTTTCCTCTTAGAATTTCCTGTTGTTGTTGGTGGGAGAAAATGAGCTCTGCATGTGGCGTAGGTAAATGTGGTTATAAAATTAGCCGTGGAATGAGAAACAGCTGAGTGGCATAATTCTGGGAGGAACGGATGCCATCTCAACGGTTTTGCTAAGAAATACCTCAAGCTACGGCCGAGCACAGGTCTCCGGGAGATGCTGGTGCCAGGCACAGCGCGCACTCGCACCCGCGGCACCAGCTGAGGAGGTGTCCTGGAAGGCCACAGGTCGGGGTGACACAGCCACTTCCTTCTTTAAATAATCTTCGGGTTACTGTGAATTATTTTCGTGGCCTTCCCTTCCCTCCCCACACAGTGTAGGTGACTGTATGGTCCTAGAAAACCTCAGTGTGTCCTCTTGATGTTTTGTGACCACATGAAGGCCCGTTTTAGCTGGACATCATTGGGCAGCAGCGCACAGGAGAACTTCCCTTGAGAGCCTTGAAACATAGTGGGAAATGAGTTGGTTGAGAGCCAGGCTTGCAGACTGGTATCCCAAAAGCATACAGTGTGAGCAGTAGCAGAATGAACATCTCTAGTGTCTAGACGCTCGAGTCCCAGCCCACTAGGACTGCAACAAGAGCCCACGTCGTGTTTCCAGTTGCCCATCTGTGCAGAGCACGCAGCTGGCAGTAACCAGTTTGCCAAAGACCAGTGCACGTGTGCGGAGCGTAAATCCCAGTTTGGCTTTCTTGGTCTGATTTCTACTTGCTGAAATTGAGTGCCTGTTGTACAAGTGGAACCAGAGCTAGCGTAGCTCTGGCCTTGTCCCTCAGGGACATAGGCATTGGTAAGGTGTCGCGCACTTTCTGGCATGAGTCCTTCTGCTCTTTTTTTCTTTTCCTGGCGGGGTCAGTTTTTCTCAGATGAATCCCTGCTGTAACCCGAGCTCAGCAGTGGCAGAGCCCGACTAGTAAACTGCCACGGGGAGTGCTCAGTGCTGCTGGGGAGTGAGGGACGTGGCCGGGTGCAGTGGTGAGCTTCAGGCACACACCGCTGCTCAGCGGGGGCTGCCTCCTTTGTCAGTATGAATTTACTTGTACTGATGCTGAAGAAACCAGTGGTACTGTGCTGGAGGGCTTATTAACAGGCTAGTGATTGGATTCACTGTAATCCTGTTAAATCTCAACAAGCGGTACTGTCAAGGAAGAAGAGCTGTATGTCTCACAGTTAAAGTATGCTTTGTCTTTATTAAAGTGAAATACTCAGTTCTGCAGAGAGAGATGCAGAAGCACTGAGAGTAGTTACTTTGTGCAGACCTCTGACTTTTTACAGCCACGATCTTTGTCTTTCTTTAAGGTTTCTCCAGTCATTACAAAGGCTGAAGGGGATTTGTTTAAAAGGGCCTAAAGCTCCCGTCGTTGCTGGTGTAGAAGCTGAATATTAATGTCTGATTTTGAAACCGTTTTTTCCTTCACCTGATTATCTGAGCTCACAGGGGTGCCCAAAGCTATTGAATAGTACCTGGTAGTTTTACAGCTCTAGCCCTTGGCTGTTGCACAGCGCACAGTTGCAACGGGGTGAGGTAGGGCTGTGTTCCAAGTTGGTGACAATGCATGCGTTTGAAAGTGGAGATTTAAGAGCTTGCGTTTTGCAATTTTGCTAACTTTGAACATTGACAAGTCTCACAGGTGGGTGAAGTCACATTCTCCCACACCCTCAAATATTTACTTCAGCCAAGCCTTTTCTTTCTTTGAAAAGGTCTGTCGTTTTTTCAGGAGGAGGCTGTAGGTTTCCCCGTGGAGGAAATAACACAAGTGTACTTCCTCTAAATGCTTGTGAAACATTCATGAAAAAATGTTGTTTGCAAATTCCACAAAACTGTAAAACTATGTATTTTTCCTTCTAATATACACTTTTATTTTTTTTTTGCAAACTACTGGCATTTACTTCTCTTTTTTGACATCTACCCCACCCAGCATTTGATTGTTCCATTGCTTCAAAACAGAGGATTCAAATGGATTGTCTGCTTGGGAGCATGCTTACAAAGGCCTTCCTAAAAGAGAAGGTAGCTCGGGAAGTTCAGCATTGCAGATGCTAAAGGGGCTCGAGCAGCCAAACAGTAACAAGGTGAGAGAGGCTCTGAACTTGGAAAGTCACCTACTGCAGCATGAGCAATTGCACGGAGAGCCCAGCAACCCCCGCACATAGCAAGCTAAAGAGAGCACAGCTAATCCCTGAGGGATAAACGAGTTCCCAAAAGGGAACCAACTTGCCCTGCAGATAAAACAAGTCACTAAACACTGGGGAGCCTGAGTGGCTTTGGGCTGGTTCTCTGAAAATCGAGACATAAGGCTTAGACTCAGATCAGTTTCTTTTTTGCTTACCAAAGGCAAAAGGTCTAATTTTGACCTCTTTCAATAGAACATTCAATGGCATTTAGCTGTCTCTGTAGATAACCTCATAGTTGCCACCATTTTCTTTAAAGGAGGTGGCTCAGTAGATTAATAATTCCCAAACTTTCAAAATCAGTGAAATATCTGTTTGGGTTTTTTTGTTTGTTTGTTTGTTTTCTTCTTTTTTGAGAATGCTGCAAAGCATTAAAAAAAATCTGCAATGTTATCATAATGATTTTCATGAACACTGTTATCAACATGGTGTTACTTGCTCCTGGGCTAGTTTTATTTCTTCACCTTTGCTTTCTTGACTGCATGGAAATAGGTATATAGATTTTTTTTCTCTTTACAATCTGATTATCTGATTATAATTTCTAACACCTTACAGATCTTCTCTACTGGTTTCTCTGCATGTAATTTGTATGGTATACTTTACCTTGGGGTTTCACATAACTGAAAAATGTAACTTTAAAATTAGGTATCCGAAGAACAGTTCTATGTGTGAGAAAGTCAGGTGTAAGCTTTCCACTCTGCTGCAAATAGTCAAGGCCAGCTACAGGGTCCAGTTTTGGTCAGTGTTCCTCTAGAAAGATGGGGGTGAGGGGGAGAGAGAAGGAAAGGATGCAGAAGAAAAGACTGGGAATTATCAGAAGTCTGAAATACTTGACTTGGGAGAGAAGGCTGAAAGGGAAGATTTCTTCAGCCTACAGAGGAAAAGACCTGGGGTAAACCAGTTTCCAAAGGTGCAAAACATTCATGCAACGTCAAAGAAGAAGGAACCATTTCCAAGGTCTGCGGAGGACTGGAGAAGCAGTGGGCATGCTAGCAAAAAGCTAAGTTTTCTCGAACACACTGTTTAGGAGGGTGGGAAACAGCAGTGCTGGAGCTCGGCACCTGCGAGAAGGGCTGTAGCTACAGCCGGTTCTGCTACACGGCCAACACGAAGATGAACTCAGCAGCCTCCTGCCTAGGCTCCCTCTCCAGAGAGGTTTCTGTGGGTCCTTGCGGCAGTGACATGTGAAGGATACGGCCCAGGCAGAGCGAGAACAGGTTTCCCATGTTCCCTATAGGCTGGGAAAGGATGGTGCTTAATGAAAAACTGGCTCAGAAGGAGGCATCCTAGGACCTCCATACCAGGATGACAGATTATTTAATTTTGGTTGAAAATACTTGGATTGCACATTCCTGCTAATGTGTCTAATTTTTATGACGTGTAGTTCTGTACTGGAAAAATAGGATGTTTCCAATTTCGTTCTAACTGGATATATAAATGAAAATGTAGAACTAGTTGCATTTCCAATGGGTTGGCATTTAATTTTTTTAAATCCAAAATACTACTGATTCTTGTGTGGAGGTAGTGGTTGTGACTTTTTTTGTCCTCCCCTTCTGTCCAGAGGTTTTCTGTTGCTTAAGTCCCATTTCAGATACATGCAAGCAAAGAGCCTAAGTTCGACTGGGCGATAGTCATCTTCCTTTGGTGACCCCCTGCTTTGCTGCCTGTCTACTGGGATGTGGAAGCCTCGTTACCATTTGAAAACATGTGCTCTGCATCGACTTCAGCTGTGCAGGTCGCTTAGGAACTCTAGGCAGCGGATCACAAGGGCAAATGTGCTAAACAGTAAGTCTGCCTAGTAACGGTGCAAGTTTATGAAAGTTTGGGCAAACACCAACATCACCACTACATTTTCATTGGAAAAGATAAATATTTATGAAAGAAATCTGTTCAAATAGAAATATGGGTGGAAGTGTAACATATGCTGAACTTGGAGATAAGGATTATACACCTTATCTTGTAAAGTTTATTTGACCAGAAGATTAAAGGTACATTAAAGCTTAGAGATGTGTAGAGAGAGGAGGAAAAGATCCAATTCCTATTTGTGGTTACAAATCTAAGCAGCTGGGCTTTATATGATCACAATCATTTTCTTTTTTTAATCTTTTTTTGCTGTGGATCCTGGTGACTGTGCCAAAGGCTGCTTCCTGGACACAGAAGATTTCCTTATTTGTCAGGCCCGATTTCACTAACACAGAGATCATAACAAATCAGGTATTATTTGTGTGGCTTAAGTTACATTTGGCACGATAAATTATGTTTGCTGGCACAGCAGTGTGCAAAAGATCTAAATAAACATCGTTCCGACCTTCCCCTCTCTCCATCAGCTCTCCGTTTCCGTAAGGTTTCCAGCAGCCGGATACCTGCAGGGCAGATTTTATTACGGAGCGAGAGGCGGTGTGGAGGAAGGAGGGGTGTGATTTGCAGCTCTCACCTCTGTGCCTCGCAGCGTGCCGCACGGAGGCCTGTTGGGCACGCGAGCCGGCTCGCCGCGCATTTGTGGGGCCGGTCGCAGCCGCACCAGCTTCACCCTGGCCACAGCAGGAGCTCTCTGAGGCGGCTTTGTTTTTATAGACAGTGGTTCCCCGGTTTGCATGCACCTGTGATTGCCTGCTTAACAGAAATTTAGCCAGAGGGAAGATAATTGGAAACTGTATGAATTCTTGGGGAGCAAAATGTTGCTGTATGTTGAGGTAGTTGTGTATGATGCAGACTTGTAGCGTACCCTACAGTCTATAGGGAACTCCTGCATTCTCCCTGCAGTATTTAAACCCCATCAGTGCTCAAAGGCCCCCCGAGGCGAGGCGATTTTGTACCACCTCCAGGAGGAGGATGTATCCGTGCATCCAGCATGACCTGCCTCTGCGGCCACTGTGAAGACAGCAGAAGGAGCCAGGGTAAGAGGAGAAGGTAGAGGAACTGTTCAAACGCGCTTGGCTGGCTGCTCCAAAACCCTCATGAACCTCACCCAGTGCAGGGTTAGGAGCGCTGGAGAATGTGGTTACTTACCTGATGCTTTGGTGATTCACCAGCTGTTAGGCATGTGCATTTCTTCTTTGTAGAGGGTGCTTTATGAGTGTGGTTGACTTTCTAATGTGACCTTCTGAGAAAGTTTAGGTAATGTGGTAGAGAAAAGTGAGAAAGTGTGCTGCGCTGCTACCCATGTTGTTTAATGACTGTTCTGTGGCATAAACCAAAGGGATTTGGTGCGAGGCTACGAACACATCTGCTTCCCCATGCACAAAACCACAGGCTGCTAAAATGTGCCTGGGAGGTTCTGAGCACTTGGCATTCAGCTGGCTCTAGCTGCAAAGCTGGTTTGCACATCGGACACACGGCAAGGAGTTCACCAACATCTTGCTAAAAAGGAAGACGCTTTGTTCATAAATGTATTTTTAACATATTGGAAAGAAAATCTGAAAAAGAAGATATCTTTTACTGGAACAAAATTCATTTGCAGGGTTCTGACCTTTCCCAGGCTTACTTTTTGCAGGCAGAAAATACTTGTTTTGCTGCACATAAATCCTTAAAAGAAAAAAATCCCTTGCACAGTAGAAAGCAATATGCTAAAAGCTCCGTTAACTGCTGCTTCCTATCATTAAAGGTAGAGTCAGCACAAGGGCAATGCAGTCATTCCCTTTTGACATCTCATTACTTTACCCCCTCTGCCACCTATTTGGTCTGTAATAGCTTGTCCCCTCTGCACCACTCCCACTGGGATGGCCCCTGCTTGGGAATAAAGCCGGGAGGAATCCCGGCGGAAGCATTTTGTGATCCCTTTGCAGTGTCAGGTTTGGAGGGTGGTAAAGGATTTCTGCCTCCATCAGCTCTCCCTTGGCCCTTGCTGTAATCTGGGGCATCTGGTGTGTTTTCCAGCTTCCCCCCTTGCATCTCAGGCGTTTCAAAGCCCCGGGACTGGGGCACCGTTCCCATAAAGAAATGGGAACATCTGAATGCAAGCTGTCGGCCTTTGGTGGTAATTACTCGTGAAGGAACTTGCCCTTTTCTTTCTGCCACCCCCTTCAGAAGTGTCTGTGGCCGCAGGGGTTTTGTTCTCCCTTCCTCCAGCATGAATCCCAAAGCGCGACTGCGGCGGTCACGCTGTTTGGCATGAGAAGAGAAAGCTGGTCCTGAGCCAGTCCTTTCCCAGAGGAGAGAAGCTTCCGCATGGGCTGGCCTTCATACTGGGGTCTGTTGTGAGTTCTGAAGGGATCTGGGCCTGCCCAAGTGCCTAGTGAGGCAGCTATTCCAATGGAAATAGCTAACGCTGGAAGGAAATTCATCTGCTCCATATTTTGCCAGTAAACATGTACTGATAATATTAAAACACCGATGAAGCATGCCCCTTTTCTTTGACCAGTCCGTGACCTTTCAGAATTTAGACTGTATTTGCAATTAAAGCGCTGTCATCATCTGTACAACTCGGAAGCAGAGGCTGATGTCCTGGAGAGAAGCAAAGCAGAGGGAGAAGGCAGAGCGGTAGCGGAGCGTGGCCGAGCAGCTGCCCTTGCGGCTCGTGACGTGTTGCAGTCTGGGCTGACACGGTGACAAGGAGGCTCGGCCGCGGCGGCCTCTCCCGGGAGGAGCTTTCCACTGATAGGGCCTCCCGGAAGGGTCTTCCTCCTAAAATCCAGCGTGGGCCTCGGGGCTGCTGTTACGGTCTGGGGCATTTTACAGCACTTCTGTAAAAGGCTACTCCAACAGCCTATTCACTTATGCTGTTCTGGCTTTTAATAATTGAAAAATGGTCTTGGAAATATCACAGAATCACAGAATATTCAAGGTTGGAAGGGACCTCTAGAGATCATTTAGTCCAACCTTCCCGCTCTATATTTGAGAAGAGGGGAGGAAACAGATACTACATTATCAAGCAGTGTGCATAGCTGGGCTAAACTTTATAAGAGAAAAGGAACTGAAACTCCCCAGTGATGTAATATTGGTGACAGAGGATTTTATCCTCTGTTCTTCCAATGATCTATTTTTTTTTAAATAGCAGCCAACTTAGCTTTCAAAATGCTTAACCTGCTACTGACCTACTGCAATCTCTGTGGTAGTTTACTGTCTCCATGGGTGGCATATTCAAGAATATGGATGTGCAGACTTAAAAAAAAGCTTTTGACATTACAGGATGCAAAACTTCCAAATTATATTTGTTGTTGCTAATAGTCCCCTAAAGAGTATGGGTACTCCTAAAAATACAGGCTTACACGAAGTTCTATTTTCCTGTGCTTTGGAGAAAGATAATTTAAAATAAATTTAAAATAATTTTAGGCAAGAAACAAAATTTCACTGTGGCCTCAACTTTAAATGATCAGTAATCTAACCAAAATCGCAGAATCACAGAATATTCAAGGTTGAAAGGGACCTCTAGAGATCATCTAGTCCAACCTTCCCGCTCAAGCAGGCACACCTAGAACATGTGGCATATTCTCCCTTCATGTACTTATATATGTTAATCATATCCCCTCTCAGCCTTGTCTTTTCCAGGCTAAACAGGTCCAGCTCACTCAGTCTTGTCTCGTAAGATAGAGGCTCCAGTCCCTTAATCCCTTAATCGTCATATACCCTTTAAGTCATTAGTTATCATTCAGGATCATTAAATCCCTTAATCATCATATACCTATATACATCCAACACCACCATTTGGATGGAGGAACAACACCAGTTTATGGAGAATTCTCATCAAATCAGGCAGTGGAATGCATCATAGTTTCCTTCTTTATTTGAAATCTATGGAAAAATACAGACTTTGCTTACCCTTTTTTATGACTATATTGTATAATGTTGTCTTTAGAGTTAATTTATTTCATGTCTGCATTTATGAAGTATATTTTGGGTATGGCCAAATGTTATATTCAGGGTGCTAATTTAGTAATTTGATCAAGTAAGATGGCCAAAACATATTTCTCACATACTGCAAATTGGGGATCATTATGGAGTATCATTAAGATGATCATTATCCCTAAAACCATCTGGATAATGTTTGGCAGCAGTAAAAATGGAAGACGAGTTCATAGGACATTCAAGAAGAGCTATAAATTATTGTGAGTCACAATTTTAAACTAGCATTTTCAACACAGGACTAGGGCCAATTGAGTAAGTCAATGTTATATAATTCCCACCATCATGTGGGAAGCTTCAGAGGTTCTTGTAGAAGACATGGAATACTGTGAAGTTTAACAGCATGAGTTATAAACAAGATGCTTTAATGTGCTGTAGCACAGAAGCAGGCACTAAGGAAACAAGATGTAAATTATTGCACAGGGTATCATAGTAGGCAAGCCAGTGCTCTTTCTGCCTGGAGATAATCTGAACCAGAGAACGTTGATTCTAGTTTATATCAATGATCTTTTTTTTGCCTTTTTTTTTTTTTCCACTCTCCAAAGACCCACGTGTGAGATTAGCCCATAATGGTACTTAAATAAATCTGAGATGGATGAGTGTTTTGCCAGCAGCAGCGGAGCCACGGGCATCGTCACTTCAGGCAAAACAAGGAGAGGCGCCAGGAGGTGCTCGGTAGTTCACAACTGTAGTTCACAACACACGGAAAATATTCAGTTTTTACTTTGCTGCAAAGCATCTGAAAAAAAAATTGATTCAGTTAATAATGTGTCTGTTTCACCTGCCTTGGTCTTGTAATGGAAGGCATTGGTTCAGTCCTTGATTTTTTGAATTATAATGCTGATAAAATCGGAGCATGTTTCAGGATGTTAACTATCCCTTACAAGTTAGCAGATTCAGTTGTTAGCCTCTTATGAGTCTTAATCCCTTTATATCCCCAGAGATTTATTTTCACATGTAGTATAATAATCCTGCACAACTTGCCTTACAGTGGTGTAATAATTTTATTAAACTCTGCAGAATGAGTCATTGGCAAAAGGCTACTTTCTGATTACCTTCCCTTTAGCAGCACTCCCTCCTTTCAGATGAAGTGAATTTATTGTAGTAGTCTCCTGAATTTCCAGACGGTTTCACTTCTGTGAACCTGTACGTGGCTTTTTCCTGTTTACACTGTGCTTTGGTTTAGAATCTGCTTATTCCAGCTGCCATGCTTATTTCTCAAGTACTTTGGCATGAAGCACTTGACAGAAATCCGCTGTATTAAAATCTCCTGTGCAAGGAGATAAAACTGCCTTTTTGCATGTATGTATTTTGCTGCTGTTGCTTTAGTCAACACATCCAAGTCTGTGACCTTACTATTTCAAGCACATACCAGTCAGTGAACAAAACAGTTTATATCCTCTTCATTTCGGTGATTCATAAGGTTTTGAGCAATATACAGTTTCACACCCTGACTTTCTAAAACAATATGAGAGAGATGTCAGAGGCTAACAGCAGATAGGCATTTGGTATCTACCTTGCTTCGTATCTGTTTGACATCTGTAAGTGCTGCAGGTGTCGTGACCTCTGACTGAGATCTGGAAGGCCAGCTGAAATTACCTTTAAAAACAAGCTTTCATTACAAGCACTGTAAAAAAAGATATGTTGAGATGACAAAGCTCTAGAGTGTTCAAGGGCTGGTAGGGCTAAGGAAGGAAGTTGAAGGTGATGCCACCAGACTACCGTGTTGCTTTAAAGGCTTTGCATCAGTGCCTTGCATTCCAGCGGTGTCTATGGCGTCGGTGAATACTGTCACTATGCAGGTCCTGTCGTTGCTGTGAGGGGCTACTAGAGCTCAAATACCTACTGGCAAAGGCTTTTCCATCCAAGGAGGAGAGAAGGGTTTTTTTTCCATAAAGATGAGAAAAGATATATCTGAAGTTTTGTCATCTTCGCTGTGGCACCTGCGATAGAATTAACTGAAACCTTTTGAAATGGCCTTTTCCAGAGTTCATTCCCGAACGGGACACCTACATAAGACTATCTTAGCCATTAGGCTTATATTCCTTTCCCTTTTGCCCATTTCCTCTGGGACGCTACTTGCTAACACTAATGTAAAAGGATGAACTTTGGGGCTCTCGGATGAAAAAGCACTGCAGAGAATATTGGGATTTGCTTCACTATCCGTGCTTATGGGTTACAATGCAACCGTGTTATTTATTAGCTACTATCGTTCAACTACCAGGCCAAATAATCGGCCAGAGTTTTCTATTGTTTGTATGCATGTGTGTAATGTTTAAATGGTATGGCAAGGAAAGATGCATTTTATTTACCCAAATAGTAGAAATTAAGATAGCTTGCAGGAAAACTTTGAATTAACCAGCATCTTGTGACTAGACAAAGGAGAAAAACTTCAGGCAGTGCATTAAGGCAGCTGCTGGTTGAAGTTGTCAGGATTCACCTTTGAGGGAGCTTCTGAGATAGCTTTGAAATGCCTGACTGATTAGACTGATGTTGTCTACAAAGAAAGACACGTTCAGTAGTTACGTGGAGCACTGATGTTGACAAATTATTCTAATTGTGGTATGCTGGGGGAGTGAATATCGAAATTAGCCTAGCAATGTGGGGTTGTTGTTTTAAGTAAATAATTGCAGGCTTTTGAAACGGCTAAAGGAAGACCTTGTCGCACGAAGGGTTTCATATGATCACAGCAGTGTCCCTGCGGCTCGGTGTTGGTGCACGAGGGGCAGAGCTGAGGCTGTGTGTGTGCGGGGGGGTGTGCTCTCGGGGTGCTCGCTGCTGTGTGGGCAGGAGCGGTGTCCTGCAGCAGGGCAGGGCCGCGCGCGGGCCCAGGGCTCGGGCTCCGGCGCGGCTGCGCCCGGCGGGGCCCTCCGGCCTGCTCCGCAGCTCCCGGAACCGGCTTTACAATACTGGCCTTGGAACTGAAGCAAAAGCATTTGTGGTCTGCCCGGGTGGCTCCTTTCCTGCCTGCTCTGGCGGGCACGTGGCTGTAGCGAGGCCGCTTCGGCCGCAGCAGGAGGGAGCGTGGGCCGTGTGGCTGGGTGCCGAAGCTGTCCCCCCGCAGAGGCTCGCTGCCCCGGGAGCTGCTTGGGCAGAGGGGTGTTCTTCAGCAGCCGGTATCTGCTTTCAGCGTTGCCTCATGCTTCTGTGAATAATGCCTGCTTTATAGCGATGCCGCTATGAATTTAACAGTAAAGCTGGGTGCGCTGGGGAAATGGGCTGCTGCAGTAAGTTCCCTCTTGTTTTTGTTTTGAAAAGAGCTCAGAATTAGAGGGGATTAGGTGACGCAATGGATTAGCACATTTTTCTTTCTCCTTCTTAGAAAATAAGCCCTAGGTTCACCTCACACACATAAATATTCTTATTTAGACTGAGCTCATATGCTCGTAAATGTTTATGAGTGTGACACATTAACACAAATAACCCTAATTTTGCAAAGCTTTCCCTGAGATTTGGGAGGGAGGTGAGGGGAGCAAATCAACCACAGTTCAGAGGCAACCATGAGCAGAAATGGAGGCTATGAGATGAACAGCCACTGCTAGGGAGCTGGCATTGAGATTTGGGGTTTTTCCTTTTCATCTCAGCTGGTCACTAGCTGAGTGCAGAACTGAGCACGGAGGTTGATTTTTTTTCCCCCCATTTGTGTCGGCTCCAAGTGCCGAGCCCCCGGAGCACGGGAGCGGGGCTCAGGGTACAGGACAGAGCCACGCGGGAACAAGGCTCTGGTGTGGATGGTCCTTCCTGTGTGTGCCGGCGTAAAGGGTTCCTTGAAGAATTTATTCTCTTCAGCTATGGCTTGAGCAAGGGCTGGGCAGCCGCGCTTTGGACAGCCGCAGAGGAGCCGACAGCTCCTCCGCTCCTCTAATCCCAAATCCAGTTTATGGTTTTTGCTGAGTGTTTGGCTTGAGAGAAATTCACGGCTGTGGTTTTATTTTGGACACCCTCACTTGCATTTATTTTACTTGGAAGCTGTAGCAGCTCTTTGAGCTCAGCCTGGCAGGACCGTGCCAGACCTGCAGAGGTTCACACAGGGGTTTAACCTTCGAGTCCCACGGAAATAATAGCACATGGAGTGTGCATAAGGTATGCACAGAAGCATGATGCTGCGTTAATGAACAGGCGTGGTTTTCACTTAGGCGGGGACTAGTTTAAGCATCTGGTGACTAGTGGCAGCTGGTGTAAATCAGCTACAAAGGTGTGGTAAATAAGAGAGAAAATAAAATGAATTTGCTCCTTAAAGTTACCAAGCTCCTGATCCACACAAAAGTGTCAGTGAATCTTCAGCAGAAGACTGAGGCCATTTTATTGAAATCGTGAAGAGGTGGCACCGTCACCGACGGGGCGCAGGGCCACACGGTGCCAGTGTCACGATCACGGCTGGCTGCTGCCAACAGGCCCATCAGGGCCTGCAGGCAGAGCAAAAGATTTGAGATCTACCTGTTACGTTCAGCAGGGTTAAAATTGCTGCTTTTCTGATTTTAAGAAGCCTTCCTCAAGAAATACCCGTATTTGGTTTATGGGAGCACCTGGAATTTCAGTGTTTTCTCATACTCATGGTAATTAAATACCATGTGGAGATCCAAACAGTACAGTTGAGCAGTACAGAGCAAGCCATTCAAAGCCATAGTTTCATTCTCTCAGTGTGGCCCTGACAGCCCGATTTATTCACGCTGAAAGGGCGTGATTTGGAAGGCACGTAGCCCTGCGAGCTGGCGGGCATGCCCTGCGGCGCCGTCCCTTCCCGCCCAGCGTGAGCAGGCGGGCGCCGGGACGTGACGGCGTTCCTGACGAGCGGCATGTACTGCCCGCTCGCTGCACCGCGCCGTGGGGCTGTGTGCAGGTGGCCGCTCGCTGCGCCGCGCTGCGCCGTGGGGCTGTGTGCAGGCGGCCGCTCGCTGCACCGCGCCGTGGGGCTGTGTGCAGGCGGCCGCTCGCTGCACCGCGCTGCACCGTGGGGCTGTGTGCAGGCGGCCGCTCGCTGCACCGCGCTGTGGGGCTGTGTGCAGGCGGCCGCTCGCTGCACCGCGCTGCGCCGTGGGGCTGCGTGCAGGCGGCCGCTCGCTGCGCCGTGGGGCTGCGTGCAGGCGGCCGCTCGCCACGCGGCATCGCTTCCCCCAGCCTCACACAGGGCGGCCTTGCGGGTTGCAGTCGGTGCTACAGGAATCCGGCGGGAAAAGACCAGAGGACATTTAGAACCTGTTCCTGTCCTCCTCTGAACAAGAAGGAGTGCTATATCTGTCTGTGTACACAAGCTAAAGATTTTAAAACAGCCGAGTTCCTTCCTGGCCAAAAGCAAAAAGAAACCCTTACAGCAGATTTATTGGTGAACCAGCAGATTTCTCTTCCCCTTGTCCTTCTCTTGCTAGCTACGTGGCTGTTTCCTGCACAGGCTGGCATAGCCAGTGCTCTGGGGTACATATAAATAGATGAGCTTTTGCATAAAGGCCCCAAGGCATAAAGTGCTTTGCTAGACGGTTGAAGTAGCTGTTGGTCATAGAAATGCCCAGTGAAAAATGAATGGAAAAGGTCAGACATATGCTCAAATCTGAGTCAGAATTAGCTGGCATGTCCATGAATATTTTTTTCCCTATGTCCTCTTCTTTTTCAAAAGCTCTGGGCCTGGGTGTTATTCCTCTCCTGGCTTGAGCAGATGGCCATAAAATGTCCTTACAACATTTGAAGGCTGCCAATTTGATTTGCCGGGACAGGTTGGCAGATTTTATGTGTGTGGCAGTAGAGGAAGATGACTCATAAAGAAAAAAAGCTGGAAATACTAGAGAACACTGCTCTTTTTTAAAATTTTTTTTTCTTTTAAATATTTTGAGTTCAAGCTACTGTCCTGCTCAGATTTAATGTCTGTCAGATACTCCTGATGTTAATGTGGATGTATTTTAGCTTTACAATTTTATTAATAAAAGCAAAAGCAAACCAAGCAAGGAAAAGGTGAAGTTATTTCTCAGATCTAAGCATAACCCGTCTCTGAAAGACGGAGCATATAGCCCGTGACCACAGGCTGCCATCTGTGAGCTTTCAAACTCAGGACCATTTTTTCCCTGTGACTCACCAAATTCTAATGACATCTGTAGTCAAAAGAAGTGATGGCAACGTGAACTGAGCTTTCTGAGCGCTAAGTTGCAATGTAGCAGGCACATGTGCTAACTGGTGCACCCTGATGCTGCGTGGTGCTCGCAGTCCTCACGTGACGAGGAAGGCATTCTGGTCTGCCTGTTCCTGAGGGCTTGTGTGTGTTTGGATGTCCAAGTGTTGCAGAGGCTAATGGCTTTTAGCTTACGTGAGCTGTTCATGTTATATCACAGGTATTTATCATGTATTTAACGTTTGCAGACTATAATTGGATTTCCTCTCTGGTTTACTTAGCTTCCAGAGTCCCTGTGAAGAAGTGCGATTGCTTTTGCCATGTTGAGTTTAGCTACAGTTTTGTGCTACTGAAATGTACACATTGAAATTATTACAGGCTTTAAAATTCATACCTTTGTTAAATAGCAAGATATGAAATTTCTTTTCCTTACAAATGTTGCAAAACTTAGCTCATTGCATTTCCCGTATGCACACTAAGTACAGCTGATTTCAAAGGCGTTTCCTCTGCACCTAAGTTAATAACAAATAATAACCAGTGATTTTAGAGCTGATATTTGACTTACACTTACCAACTGTAAGCCTGTAAACGTGCCACAGGAGAATTAACCCCAACAACAAAGGACCAACAAAGACGCACAGTGAAGATGCTGCAACAGCAAATAACTTGCTAATTCAGTTGTAAAATACAGGTTTATATGTAATTTTAAAATGAATCTAATATTGACAGTGGTAGGGATCTGAAGGGGAGTTTTTGTGCATGAAGCTTATATATTTTTCCAGTTATATCAGGATGTATATGATCTGTAGTTCCAGTTACTCTGAATCACGGGGAAGTTTTGTGTGAATTCCGGTAAAATCTGGATGTTTCCTTAAGACACCTACTGTTCCTGACATGCTTTTTGGCTTTCCCGGTGTGCGGGCGAGCAGCCGCCGTGCAGCAGGGCAGGTCACTACCTGCGCTCGTGGTGACTCCCGGGGATGCCCCAGCAGACACCAGCAACAGGCACTGAGTGATCCTGCAGCGTGCTTCGTTCCTCGGAGGATCTACGCAAAAAACCTAGCGTGACAAGCCATATTCCAGCTCCTAGCCCCACTACAAGGTCCTGGCCAGAGGATGTTGTAATCCAGAGCAATCTTACTGAGGCTTTCATCCCAGATGTTTACGAGGAAATGAGGGATTAGCTGCCCGCTGGCCCCTGGTTAGCACAGCGTAGCTCGGGGGCGCGCAGGGCCGCTCTCTTGCTCTCGTCCCTGCTCCACGGCGTTGACATCACAGCCGCATTTGCAGCTCCATACACCTCTGTGATAGCATCTAGCTCTTTCAGCGCTAATGGAGCGGAATTGCAAATTAGATTTGCACAACACTCAAGGAGGAAATATGACCCAGGGCAGGCACGAGGCAGTGCTCACAATGGCAAGAACCCAGTCACAGGCGGGCTCAGAGCCTGAGCAACAAGCTGCTCTAAAACTGTATTTAAGGAGGCAATCTGCATTGCCTATAAAGAAGAGGGTGAGAGAGGAAGGAAATCTCTGGTAATTTCCAGTCCTTGGGATTGAAGGGGTAGCTTGGGCTTTTCCTCCCTTCTCCTACTCACTTGGAAGTTTTCGGAAGCGCGGGTGAAATTTGTGGCCTGCTTGTAAGAATCTTTTTTCCCCCAGCCTTTAAAACTTCTCTACTTGCCCCTTGGTTTTGCTTGTGTTCGTTCTTGACAGCAATTTGCTGTGGCGTTTTGTTGCAAAGCCGTAGGGAAGGAGTGCTCCCTTCATCATCCTGGCTTAATGCGAAGGCTGTGTCAGGAAGCTGTTTGTCAGACACCCTGGTAAGAGGTATTGTTAAAGCAATCAAAGCCATTAGAGGTGGAATTATTCTCTCTCAGCCCGTACCCACACAGGGAATTGACATTCACTGCCTTAAAAAGCTGCCAGGCGATTTAGCTTTTAGCCTATAAATGTCCCCTTGGCTTTTAGACTCCCTTTCTAGTCCTTGCTTAGGAAACCGTCTGTACCTTAACCGAAACTTGCAGGTGGGGAGCTCACTTCTTCAGGCATGTTCTCTCCAACAGCAGCAGCGATCTTGGGCAGAGCTTCATTTCTAACATTAAATTCACTGTAGTGTCCTATTGCCCTGAGCTCATGCAGAAGAGGTGCAAGGGAGGAAGAGTTCTGTGAAATCTGGAAATATCTGTAAATCATCTGGTGTAAGTTGCTTGTTTATTAAAAGGAGTTGTGTGCTCTTTCTGCTTGGAATTTGAATGGATCCTTACACAAAACTCCCTCTGGCTGTGATACTGGTTGGTCAAATGGAGAGTTGCTTACGCTCATATCTTGTATCTATATTTGTTGTTCTTCAGGCCAATATTCATCTCTGTGTGAGGTAAATAAATGATGTGGTGTATTTAGATGGTAAGGTGTATATGTGTAGCTATATCTATATATTCAAGGTATATTTATATTTATATATATATAAATGCATATGCACACACACCTAAGTACCTATATAAAGGAAAGAGAGCCTCTTCAAAAAAAGTTACATATTCTCTTTTAGAGGATATTTACCTTTTTCTTAAATAGACCAGTAATAACTTCAAGCAAGAGAAGAGGTAGTTATAAATCCTCACACGTCGGGCATCAGCACGACAAGTGCTGGTGAAATCCCGTTGCTAAGTTGGTTTTGGCCTCCGTAAGCAGCAGGATGCAGAAGCTTGCATTCCTGCTGGCCATTAATGCATCTCTCTGGGTGCATTAGGTGCGTGCCACATACACAACTATGTACAAGTCCACAAACAGAAGAGTCCACCCGTCTGGATCAAGGTGGAGGTTAAGGCTGTAGGAGACCCTACATCTCTGTGTGTTTGCTGTTTGACTGTAGGGCAAAAACAGACAGCACCAGAGTCCTTAACGGGCAGGATTTTGCAACAGTTTGCAGTTCTTATGAGCTCTCTGTTTCATTATTTTAATGAGCTTCATGCATTTGAAAAAAGCTCATATGTGGCTCTGAATGTTTACGGTTTGATGTTTTTACATGTACTCTGCTTCTTGACATAAGCTATCAAACACATTTACAGGTCTTTTTTTTTTCCACAGTTCATACTTTTCTTCCCATGAGATTGGATTTGTGCTGTCAAACAAGAGAGAAAACAAATTTGAGTAAGGCCCTTGATTTTTGACATTTGTGCTTTAGAGCACCATCAAGGTAATGAAGTATTTGAGCACTACATGAGAATAGATGGAGGGGCAGGTTCCACAGAGAAGTTTCTCTTGAAGTGGGGAAGCTTGTGTGGACTATTCTGCACATATGACACTCATATATCATGGACAGCATGCATCACTGCTGACTGAATGCATTACGTACCTACATTCCTCTTTAGTGACTCAGTTGCATGAAAGTATCAAATCTCGCCATAAATTTGTCTTCTTAAACCTGAGGCTTCTTAATAAGCATTAGGATTTTACACCCTGAAAAAAAATCAAGGCCCGAGATGCAATTTGTACTCGAATGTGGAGGTTCTGTTTCTTTAGTAGGTTAGAGTGGATGCATTATTATTATTACTTTTAGGGAAGCTGCAGTAAAAATCAATGTTCAGCTTCAACAATTACACACTTTAGAATTGCTTTGCTGGCTGCAGAAATTAGAAGCCAATGGAATGATTTACTGCAAAACTGCTGCCGTGAATCAACACCTAAACAGTATCAGTTCAAATGCTAACAAAAGAATAATGAGGACTTAGTACTTTTTGACCAACAGGTATCTATGATGAAAACTATCAGTAAATAATAATATTTGCATTTAGCAATAATGGATATGATTTCCTCTCATATGTAGTAGAAATCAGCAGGACTGCATGGCCTGCCTAAGCTAATAAATACCAATGTCACAGCAAATACAAACCTATAAAAATGGGGCTTCATGATTACTACTGTGCATGAGTGTCACCCATGTGTATAGATGTTTGAATTTTTATTGTAATGACATAATTCAGTAGCCATAATTACATAGATAGATGCATTATAAATATAGTAAAAACTATTGTCTTGTTAACGCCTTAGCTTTTTCTTTGAAACTGCATTGATTAAAATGCTGAATTTTATAGATGTGTGTGTATATGTAAGGGAATATGAACACATATATATCCATATCTACATATGGATATGTAGGGGCATAGGGCATATACATGTATGCCCCTAGTCCTACCCCAGAATTGTATTTCTGTCATCAGCTTTCCACTCATCCCTGTTCCAGTGAGAGCTCTCTAATGCCTGATGAGCAATTATTGCGTTGAATTAGTCCCTTTGACATGAGGCAGCCTTCAGGAGGGAAATGTTGCGTTTTTATTTGTCGTTATGGGATCTGGGGCTTTTCTCAGCTTTTTACCACACGGTCACCGTGGGTACCTTGGTTTCACTGGTTTTGCAAGGTGTGGGGAAAGGAGGAACCCAAGCATGGATCGTGCACAGAAAAGTTTTGTACCAAGACAAAAGTCTGAACAGGAGGAATAAAGAGTGAAGGAGTTTCAGAAAACTAACCAAGCTGTCAGGGGTCTGAGATCCAAAGCCCTGGAGGATTTCACAATTTCTTGACCAAACCAGATGCATATCTAGCTTATAACATGATTAGAACTAACCCTAATCAGTTCTGTGGCAAGCAGTAGTTGGGAATATGGACATGCTCTTGTGTACAAGATTCTGTGACACATGGAGATGTTGTAAGTCAAATCAGATGTCTTAGACAACAGATATATCAATTTAAAGTAAGTTAAATTGACTCAGCATCTTGCTTCACAGCTGGTGGGCCATTAAATATTGCCAGTTAAAAGAAGTGTTGCTGCAGCACATGCAAGTAGTGTAGATGGAGCCAGGTCATTCCTGCTGATGAACGTTTAAAGCTCTGCTTTCCATATATGTTGCTGGAAGATTCATATTTCTACCGTGAGCAGCCCCTGTTCCAAATGCTAACTGTTTTATTCAAAAAGAGCATTTTTTAGCTAGTTAATCTATGGCCTGTATAGGCATAAGAGAAGGAGCAGAATTACATTCCCTCACTTGAAGGAATAGGCAGGATCAATAGCATCTGTAAGTTGTTGTAGAGCTTTAAAGGTGAGTGATATTTCCAAAATGTGCTCACTGTTGTCTTCCAAGAGATAGCCAGAACACTTCCATTCTACTGTGAACAGCCTAAAATCCTTAGGGCTTTCATGCCCTCAGTAGCATTACTAGCCAGTATTGTGGCCTTTTCCAGCCTGGCTCCTTTTCTCAGATGAATTATCCTTGCCTTTCCTTACGGAAAGCCGTGGTACTGTAGCTTTTGCAAACTCTTGTTTATTACCATGGCTGCTCTTGCCTCCTGCATGTACCAATTTATTGTATGACTTCCTTCTATAAATAATGGGCAGGGGCCATAGCAAGGCTGTAGGAGAAGCCTGTGGGTGCTGTGCAAACACAGAATTTGTGCCTTGCAAAACGTGTAAGATCTCAGTGCACTCCCTAGTTAAACCATGCTATAAAAACTCTCCAGAAGATGGACTTGCTTTTACTTAATGTCGCCTCACATCAGAAAACCTGAACATAATCGTCAATTCTGAGGTTACAGCATCGTAACTCTTTATATATCTCTTTAATTTAGTGCATAAATACTGTAAATCTTTGCCCTAATAGAGTTTAAGCAGATCATTTTCATTTCTTCTCTTTATTATGACTTTGACCACATGTTTTTAAAAGCATGGTTGCAGGACTGGAACATCATAAAAATATCTCCATATCCTAGCCTCTCCTGCCAGCCTTATATTGCTTGAAATCCATCAAGAAAGTGAAGCAAAAACACCTCTCCCTTTGCTTGCAGTCGGGGGTTTGTGATCATTCAGCAGCCGAATCTGTTACAAAACAGATGTCCCTAAATTGACTTACTGTGTGGGAAAGAAAATGTAGAGGTGTGAGGTGTTATAAATTAGGTAATAAGCTTTTGAAAATTGTAGTTCCATAAAGTATTTTCAGAAGTATAAAAACATTAAAAAAAAAAAACATTAAAAAACAAGGCAATATTCTTCAAGTGAATTTAATGCAATTTAGAACATGTTGATTCATTTAACTTAGAGAAAGAATTTGTATTATTCTTGCTCAGAGAAATTACCTAGCTAGCCTCTTTAGAAATGGAAGAATTTAGAAAAGACATAATTGATGAACCTTGTTACAGGACTTCTTGATTTTCCAAAGAGAGATTCACACAAAGTTAGAACCCGCCTGAATGCCACCCTGTGCCCCGTGCTCTAGGTGTTGAGTCTAGGCGTGAGCAGAGGGGTTGGACTAGATGATCTCTAGAGGTTCCTTCCAACCTCAACTGTTCTGTGCCTCTGTGAAAGTTGTTATTCTCTATGTATAGTTATTCCTCTGTGGGGAATAAATATACTTGTTCTTCTGGATGCAAGTATGGGACAGTTCTCTTGGTTATTCAGTATCTATTGGAATATGTTGAAACACAAAAGTATGGAAACAGTGTCAATGCAGGATCAAAATACAGAGATGTGAATAATTTTGCTAATTTTTCTACGTGTGGTCAGAGCTGTCCTTATGTACTTTGGTAAGAGAAGGCACCGTGATGTGTTTGCAGATCTAATGCAATGATTGTGGTGGAGAAACGCAATTGCTGAGTACCAAAGGTATTTGGGAGTAGCTTTATTACTGATGCTAAGGCATGAGACACCTGGCCCGCTATTAGTGGTTGTCTAGGAGCCTCATACTCTGGTATGTTCTCCTGTTCACAGATGTGCAGTATACTTATGAGTGAAGCCATTAGGCCTCAGGAAACTCTGGAATACCCTGCTGTAACTTGCTGTGTCAAATCCAAGGCACCTTGGATTAAGGTGGATTAAGGTGCCTTGGATAACCTTTGCATATATAAGGTATATTGGCTATATATTGGATATATAAGGTGCCTTGGATAACCTTTTAAGTTAGCAGCCTGCACACAGAGAAATCTATGGCCATTCAAATATACATAAATATGCCCCAGAAACCAAACTGTAACCTTGGATGATAATTTTATGTCCTCTTCTCTTTGTCCTGGTATAGATAAGAAAGAAAGAACTACATACTTTAGATGTCAATCTCAAATCTTCATATTCTGGAAGCTAATTAGAAAGGAATAAATGTATTTTGAGTTTGTTATTTGACTCAAATGAAATAACATGCCTGGTTCTGTGTCATTGTTTTGAAAGCAAAAGCAAAATATTGTGATGGTCGAAGGTTCTTGGCACCTCACCGTCCGTGGAAATACGGAGATGCTACGCGGAAAATCAGAGCGGCCGTATGAGAACAGCACAGCTGCGTGCACTGAAGGGGAACCTGTTGGAGCTGCAGGAAGTGAAAAGGTTCCGTGTCTCCTGGAGACTCAGCGCCTGACTAGCTTCGGGGGAGCTGGAAATGCAAACATACCACAGGGCAAGTTTTCAAGCATTTTAGAAAATCTCATTGTGTCTAATCCAAAGGGCTTAATGGCATTAAATCATCTGAATTTACTGTAGGGAACATTTTTATTGTACAATCTGCAGGGGTAAATTAATTGAGCAATGAAGCCTGACAGCTCTGCAGGTGAGAGGGATGGGTGATAACTGCGCCCTGAGGGCATGGGCTGTAGCCAGGCGTCCTGCTGCCCTCCAAATGGTGATTGCCTTCCCAGAAAAGGTAGAAATACCTGCTCTGCTCCCTGCTCTTTCAATGAGCAAAATCTATCCAGGTCAAAGGTATAAATGCATCAACTCCTCCGTATGCTGGGCAGATTGCAGCAAAGCACAAAACGCCTTCTCTAATTGGCGTTCCAAAATAGCCTGTCGCTTCATGGTTGTTTGAAATGTGTTTTAGTAGCTCAGGTGGTTGGCTGCCAGGCTGAATGTTATTTTGAAGGGAACAGTTTGCTTTAAGGAGTTTAAAAGAAGCCACCAAGACAAGTGTCATGTAATACAGCTCAGTCAGATTGGATCCTTTAGCAGTTGCTGTGGTGGCCCATTCCAGGCACTGCACACCTGAGGCACAGCTCGGCTAGTGTTTTCCTGTTAAACATTGTCAAAAACCTGCCAGTACGAAGCTCTAGCAAAGATACATGTCAGGGTCACAGTTACAAAGGATGTGGGGGGGTAGTAGGTAATAGAGTGGGGCCTAAAACGCCCAAGCTGTTTGCACTATGAGATGATTTTGAAATCCTGCTGTAATTTAAACTTTTGGGATCAGCTTGCACTTACTTTGCATCCATTTAGATAATGCTCTGCGGTTTACTGTGCATAATGAATGGTGTACAGTGTTTTCCCTACTTCAATGTATAAATTCCGTCTCCTAACAGTAATATGTAATAAGACACTCTTGGCAGGGCATTTAGAGCATATTATTGCATTTCTTGGGTGGTTAAGTCGCTCAGCTTTTTGCTGCTTGCCCTCTAACACTGCTGAAAGGGTGCCGTAATCACCCAGAAGTGTGTCCTGCTTGCCATGTTTTATTGCATCATTGAACTACACACACATCTGAAAAAGCACTGATTACCCAGAGATTTCTAACAGCGAGTTACAGTTCTGGATAGCTTCTTTGGAGCACACTTGATCCTGCTTGCATAAGCATCAACATTTCCTTTCATAACATCAGGGTGATTACAGAAATTACAAAATAATTTAGAAATGCATGGAACATCTTTAAAAAAAATCCTGAAGACTTTGATTATTCTCCTGCCTAAATTGCTTTTACGCCATCACCCCTCTGCTAGACATCAGGATTTCAGTTCAGTGGAGCTGTTTCTGTCAAGATGTCTCCTTTCTTTTGACTACAGTGCTAATTTTTTCTTATGCCTGATTTCACTCTCTCTCCTTGGTGCTCTCATTTATTCTGCTTGCTGTCTAGCAGGTACAAAAATAATTGGAAGATACAGCGTCTAGGCGAGCCTCTCACAGACAGGTGTGTCAGGCTTTGCTTCTCGTTCGTATCCTCCTTCGTTTAATGGTTGTTTTTGTTCACCAGCACAACGCATTTTGCTTTTGCTCCTGCCCAATCAAAGTTACACCCTTAAAAAATACAGAGCATTTATATATCCGAAATGTATTTTGTAGATTCCTGTCGATGTAATTTCTCCTATTTTTGTGCTGGGAAATGAAGAGCTCTTTGTTATTAGCCATAAACTAATCCAGGAAAGGCCTAGACACATGTAATGCACCCAGTTCCCTGTGTCTCAGAGAAAAATCATTGTCAGTCACACATCATGCTTTACGGCTTCAGGGAAAAAAAAGCCCTGTGCTTTGAGTCAGTTGAATAATTCAGTCTAGCTCTTAAACGGAGAAAATATTCTTAGCTACCTTAATAATGACCAATATGACAGGAATCAATAGCAATTGGATATACTCTATGGCCGTACCGTGACAAGAAACCCAGAACTACCAAGTCTAATAGGCTTTTGAGTTTGTGCATGGTGATTTGGAGTTGCACAGGTTGAAGCGTAATCCCAATTGCCTGGTAGCACTGGGAGAGAGAGACTGTTTGCATCACTGAGGGAATTAAAGTTGGATTCAGATTGTTGTGTAACAAAAGAGTGAAGCGCCCTATTTTCTAGGAAGGAGAGAATGTCTTTTATAATCTCAGAAAATAGGTGGGTTTTTTTTCCAAGAGAAATTCAAATAAGTCTATTGAGTTTGAGCTGATGGGAATTTAAAGGGCAAGAAAAATGAGGGTCGTCTTCCCTTTCAGTCCCCCTGACTGAAGATTCCTACTTGGTGAGGATTCATGATTTTCCCACCATGGCTACTCAGAGAGGGTAGCTTGTATAAAACGAGAGATGAAGTCTGCATGTGTCGCTACGACATTCACCACAGCCCTATTTTCAGAGTGGCCTCCATCGCCCACACTTTACAGGGATTGGGCTTTTCCATCTCCCACGGTTTACAGGGATTGGGCTTTTCCAGGGGACCTGTGGTGGCTCCGTCTCCGTGACAGGGCACGGCTGGGCTTACCGAGTGGCAGTAGGTGCACGCCGGGCTTCTCGGGCGGGCAGGAGCCGCTGCCAGCACCGTGGGCTTGGGGCAAATCAGAACATTTGCTATTCTGCCCTCCTCTTCAAGGGCATGAGTTGGAAGGGCGTAATTGAAATGTGTGACGCAAAAATGCTATTTAATATGCTTTGGCTTCACTGGGCCTTACGATTTAAGGCACTATGAGCTAAGATGGCCGATCCTTTCCTACAAGGAACACTATTAAGAGCAGAGGTCGCTGAGGAGTAAATCACTATGACTGCCAAGAGATCCCAGCTGAAGCTGTTCACCTGCTCACCATACCTGCCTTCGGAGGGATTTTTTTTCCCCACCTGGAAGCAGGGTTTGTATGATGTCTTACAGCCTTAAGAGCTTTTTGAAAGAGCTGCTTGTTTGTGGAAATGGAGCTAGTTTTGAGGAGGAGCAGTAGCTGCAAGTGCAGAGATACTCCTGTGCTCTCTAAGGAGCCTAGACAGGTTAAGTGAGGGGAGGCTGAAGCACTGGGGAGGCTCTCCCTGCTCCATGAAGGTAACTGTAGCTGTGCTCGAGTTAGAGAGCTGCATTTTCATTTTATCTCTTTCAGAGTTTCCTTACTATTTTTATTCTATTCTCCATTTCTTTTAGTCTTAAAAAGTATTGCTGTTTGACATCATGGGAGCAGTTAAGGGACACTGTTAGTTTGTCTCAAATATTAATTGATTTGCTGTATTAATGAACAAGGAAATTCCCTTGATGTCCGCTTCAACAGGAAACAAACTTTAAACACTGGAAAGGTCATAAAGCAGATGTCAGCTGCATCCTGAGTGCCTGAGCACTTTGCTTTAATGGACAGGGGACAACCTTGTATCTCACATAAGTCTCTGGTTTCCCCGCACAGACCTGGTTTTGAGTGTTTTCAGCCAGACTGCTGTGAAGCTGCTCAAACATCTCACACCTGGACACAAGCGCCTCAGGAGGAGACCTGACCCAATCACCTGAAACCCCGGGTGCAGAAACCTGTGTTGCAAGGTCTTGAAGAAAGCAGCAGCCTTGGAGCCTGGATGCGTGTGTGAAGCTCAGCAAGTGTGAGGTAGGCTTGGCTCTTCATGCTGTATCGATGGCCCTGGGTTTGAAGGGTTTAGTTGAGGGGCCTGTCTGCTCTGTAGGCTGGAGCAGGGTAGCACAAAGGTGGGAGTGCTGAAACGTGTAAAGACACTGGTTTTGGAGGTTCTTTGTCTTGGCGTGCTATGAATTAATTTAAGTGCTCTCAGGAGGGTGTTGGTTCTTGCTGATGTCCGTGAGTATTGTTGGTACCGTGTCCATTTGGGAATCATGTTTTTTCTGAGCTCAGCAGCTGTGGTCTGTGCACAAATTGCATGCAGTACCCTAGTCTGTAAACAGGCTAGGGCGCTTTGGAGGTGTGCTGGGCAATGTGTGGAACTGTTACCACCTTCACTGGAGATCAATTAGCTCCTGTTGAGTAGAGGCAGAAAGAATGAGAGAGGCAACACGTGGAGTTGAAACCCCTTGAAACTGTGGGGTTTCCCCTGGGACCTGAATAAAAAGTAATAAGGAATATTCAAGAGCAGCTAAGAAATAACATGGCCTTACATTGAAAAAGTTGGAGAGGGCCTGTGGATAAGGCACCCTGGTTAGAAAGGTAGGGAAAAGGTTTCTGTTCTGCGATTCCTGCCATGGTTGGAGTCTACCGTTGTGGATCTTGTGGCTATTGTTTTTTTCCCTCTTGTTTACTTGCTGGTCCTCCAACTCTGTAGAACAGAACACTCATCAAACTCCCGAAGACAGCTTGCTTTTGGAAACAAGTAGTGTTTTGGTGAAAGCTTCTCTATAGTTTGAGATATTGTTAAATTTTTCTTCCTCCTCTTAGGAAGCCTTGATTTTTACTGGAACTTGTGCTAGCACAGGCAAAAAATAAAATGATTAGGTAGAAATGCATAGATTTAATAAAAATCTGAGTATCATTATATTTTAATTGCCTATGGTTTTTCAGAGTGCTCAAAGATTAGAGAGTGTAGTTAGATCCATGGTGACCATGATGGTGTTTTGGTTTTTTTTTTTTTTTTTTTTTTTCCTCCCCCCTCACCCTTTCTCCTTGCAAGGCAAATTTTTATGTATCCTATAGTTGATGACAAGCAAGAACAGTAATGATATTACAGTATCTCTGGTGCAGGAGTATTTCCATCATCACATAGGTAATTGATGAGAATTCCGCTTATTAAACTCCAGTGTTCAACTGACTGTGCACATAGCAAGGATTATGAAAATAATATGGAGACCTGTAATGGCCAGGAGCCAAAGACATGTGGGTGGCTGGTGTGTGAAAACAGGCTGTTTATCCTAGGCGGACTTCGGGATCCTGCTGGTCTCAATGCAAAAGGAAAAATAAAGCTAGAAGGCAGAAGAGTATCGCAAATGTGTGTTGCACAAGACAAGTTAATACTGTCAAAGCTAGTCTGGCTGAGGCTTGACACTTGGTCCCAACCAAAATGGTGCAGAAATACTAGCCTGTTCATTTTTAATGTCAGTCATAAAATAGTTATTTTCTGTGTTGTAAACTAGTAGATACTCATTGTCATGTGCTTCAAGTACTATGAGAATACATGAGGCAGCTCTTTAAAATCTTGTAAGAGGCCTTCTGTTAGTGGTTTGATTTCTGTGTATGGCAATACCTGACTTAATAGAACTTGATGTGTTTGTATAGTATCAGTAAATGTTCATGTTCATTGGCTATAAAATAACCAAAGTATACCTGACATTTTTTTGAACATTTTTGTTGCCAATCTCCATCTGAAAAGCAATTTGAACTCGTAATATCTCCCTTGGGGAAAGTTTTGCAAGTTCTTTATTTATAACTCGGAACCAGACCTGAACCTCAGAACCATCTTCTGAAGAGGAGTAGATCATTTGTTGGGTCGGGCTGCTAAGCCTTCTCTTCAAGCGACGTTCTGTGACAGAATGAAGTGGGGAATCGCAGACTGGTGATTGAGGTTGGCAGGGACCTCTAGAGATCATCCAGTCCAACCCCCTGCTTCAGCAGGGACACCCAGAGCACGGGGCACAGGGCGGCATCCAGGCGGGTTTGGAAGATCTCCAGAGAAGGAGACTCCACAGCCTCCCGGGGCAGCCTGTGCCAGGGCTCTGGCACCCTCACAGTAAGGAAGGTCCTGTCTGTTTGTCTCCTCTTGTGGAGCTTCAAAGCAAAGGATCGTGTTGCAAAATTGTGCTGTGGTGGCCAGTGGCATGTGAAAAGTAAAAGGGATCAAGGAGTAGTGTGATTACTCCCAGACTTTCTTCCTTGGAGCTTCCTGTGTTCCTAAAAGGCCAGATTGTTTTTTATTGATTGGAAAGCTTATTGCAAGTTTTACTGACATGCACCTCTCTATTTTTATGCTCCCTGGCTTCCTGCCTCCTTCCTTTCACCTGTCTCCCAGAGATGGGCAAAAGGCCACATATTCTCTTAAATGATCTTAATTGCAGCAGGCAGAGCTGACGACCTCGTTAGTCTTCCAGATGCTTTGCTGCCTGTGGTGGGTGCCTGTGCAGAGCAAGGAGCAGGGCTCTTCCTTGGCTGTATATTATCCATGTTCACGCTTTTAATCCCCGCTGCAGAGGGAGCAGCTGAAGCGGGGAACCGAAACAGGAGTCATTGCAGACATGGCCCCGTGCAAATGCAGTGTCGCGGTCTCGGGGCTCGAGTGGCTTTGCTGTGCTTTGCTGTCGTTTCACAGGATTTCTCTACATTACTTGGGTGTTTCAACAACATCAACAGGATAACTGGCTAGGTCCCACAGTACGCGTGAGGCACTCTTCTTCACTCCAGTTCACATTCTGAAGCCTTTTTGTACAACCCTTATTTGCTCATAGAGGTGCAGAAGATGACCCCTTAAAATACAGCAAAGACTGTGTAGCTGAATCCTTTTGGAAAATCTAGACAGAAATCTGTGCATCAGAATTCTTGAATCTGATAATAACAAGATTGAGTTTATGTCTGTAAAAATGTCTGCATAATGTGAGCTGCTACAGAAGATCCTTTAAAACAAAAGATATTTCTGTAATCAGGTATTTCAATATCCTTCTGTTCACGCGAGTTGATATTTCTGAGCAGTGGAAGGGAATAGCACCAGTAATAAGGCTTATGCTTAGGAAAAAAAAATAAAATACTTCTTGAAATCACTAGCATTCAGCTAGCAAAAAGTGAAAGAGTTAGCTGAAAGGGATTGTGCTCACAGTACAAGCTCCTTCCTTTTATCCCCCCTCTCCTGTAACTTTGAAAGATATTCTTTATTTGTGGATTAGTACTATCTTCTTGGCAGGTTTAAATGAGAGGCAGGAGAGGTGGGAAACCTTGATTCCATGCTGAGGCCTTAAAGAAAGATGTTTTGCAACGTAGTAATTATTTTCTAAGCTATACTGACAGCAAGGTGATAAACTGTTTCTGTCTCCATCCCTTTTTAAAAAAATAAAAGGTTGGAGGTGGCAGAGGGCAAGGCAGTTAAACCTCATGCATGAAGCCTCATAAGAACAGAATATCTTTTTTCTTGTCTGTATTTGTTGTTTTGGTGGTCCCAGGTAATTTTCATGCCAGTGAGTGCCAGAATCATTTCTAAGTAGTGTGTGAGATTGCTGGTTATGAGCAAGTGTCCTAAGTAGGCATTTACAGTGGAGTGTCCAGAAGAGGCACAACCTCCAGCTGACCGGAAAACTGCGCTTACTGAGGGACTCTGCCCTGCCACTGGGACAGTCTGCTTCTTGCTCATGAAATAAATGATTTTTTGGTGTTTATTGTTAAAGAAAAAAATCTGGGTATTCAATTAAGGTTATTTCAAAAGTGCTGCACTCTATGAATGCAGTTGGTGTTGATAATTTTAAAATATATATATGTGTGTGTATGTATATAAAATATGTCTGGCGGTGTTCTGTCTGTTCCAGGAGTGATCTAGTGAAGTGACTTTTTATTTGGATGAAATGGCTGGAGTTTGACTGAGATAAGGATTTATTATTAATAATATTATTAATGCTTTTTATTACTAACACTACTTTTAACTAGTACAGTTTCAAAATTCAAGGCACTTTATATTTGTTAATTTTGTGCAGTTTAGTAATTCATTCTTTTTAGTGCAGACAGATTGCTCATTCTGCTTCCACTGCAAACTGCACGGGGATTTTTAGCAGCTTTGAGCTAAAGGGAAAAATTAAAATGACCTGACAGTTATCTTAAATGTGCAGATTGAAGTCCATTCAAATATTGCAGATCTGCAATTCCAGAGATTTAATTCAAGCTGTTATAAAAACAGTTGTCAGACCTACCTGACAACTGTTAGGTTGGTTGTGTTAAATTTTAGAGACAGCTTATTGAAGGTGGGAGTCATCTGTGCTCTTCACGCTCCACCTATGCATGAAACTCCGCACGTTGATTACAAAAAATAGCCGAAAGCCATGGCAGCTTTTAGGAAACTCCCTAGAATTTCTGTCACCTGCTTGAAGCAAATAGCTAAATAAAATTTGTGGTGTTATTTTGGAAATATATGCATCTCCACAGGAAGCTCGGTATGAAGATGAATAAAGGCGACAAATTGGAATTGAAAATAGGGTTATTCTTCATTATGTAACTAATAATTCATGTGATTGCAGGGCCAGGTGTCTCACCAGAGGGCATAGCTCCCTTGAATGACAAGGTATGCCGCTGGGTCACATTGTATTTCATGATGGACTTAGCTAAACCATTACACTTGTAAATGCCTTCGGGCTCATCCCAATGGTTTCTAATTAGGCAAAAACTCATGGCTTTGGAGAATTGTGGGTTCTTGCTTATTAATAAGGAATAAGTGAGAATTTTATATGCCTAGAGTGTGGATGAGTAATTATAAAGTATAATGCATCTTCCTCCAGCTTTTAATTCTTAGAGAATCACTGTCCTTGCGGGGATTATTCCTCATATTCCCTTTAGGACACAGATAGGTGGGTACGAGGCAAAGGCTCCACAATGTGGAACCCTTCACAAAGGGATGTGTTGAATACTGAAAGCCTGAGTGGACCAAGGGCAGACCACACTTTGACTTGTGACCCTCAATGGGTTTTGTTCCGAAATGGATAGAAATCGCATCAGGAAATCTTTTCCTTTAAAATTGGTCAAGGCTGGGAAAGTGTTTGGGGTCAAGTCCTCTCCCTCAAGAAAACAAACCTGTGCCTCTTCTCTTATTAGTCTTTGGGATCTACTGGACACTGACACAGGGGAAAAAAGTTTGGAATAGGCAGGCACACAATCCAGCCCAATGTGGTTGTGATGAAGAAATGCAGTATTTTGAGCAAAGAACCAAGCCCAAGTAGATGGACGTATTTCAGAGCAACAGCCCTTAAGAAAATTGTTTTCTTAGACTTCAGTTTCAGAGATTCTATATGAGCTTCAGTTGTCCATGGAGAAATAATTTAACTCCTACAAATTCCTGAATACCTGCAATACAACTTTGCTCTAGAATGCAGTTAGCAGGGCAGGATCTGTGCATGTGGATATGTGTTTTCTGGACAAATTTTTAGTTGTTGGAGCCAGTAAATATAGGTTTTGTTCGATATTTTAGGGACTACAGCTCGGAAAGCTTCTTGAGGAAAACATTTTTATTTTTTCAATGAAAATCAAATGGTGAAAGATGTATTTTTGGAAAAGTTCTTTACTAAAACTCTTCTTTGCATTTGTGGAAAGAAACACCCAGCTTAGGCTTCGTTGTTGAGAGAAGTGAAAGATCTCATACAATCTTTAAATTGATAGATTTGATTTTGTTTGTTTGTAAAAGCTTTGCAAGGAAGGTTGTAGACCTTCTCTAAGGTCTAACACTCCCTGTGATCCCATGTGTGAGCTGGCTATCTCTGTAACTTAAATGTAACATTTCAAAAATCTTTGCAAAAGTCTAAAGCCAATACAAAAAAAGTGTTTCTGAGACCATACCTTGTTGTAGTTCCCTAGTTCCCTTTCTGTAGGGCAGAGGGTCTTTCTTAGGAGCCTTTGTGTGGGAGTTGTCATCCTGGCCAGCATCTGAGGTGGTGGAGTTGCCTTGAGGCGCGTTCCAGTGCGCAGCTACCGGTACGGCGCCGGTGCCTGCGCTCTGAGCTGCTCACATTCAGCCATCCCAAAACATAAGTAAGAGCTTGCCTTTTTAGGGGTCTCTTCAAGGCTGCTTCTTCCACCCTGCAGTTTAAAAAGCCAGGGATTTGGGGGATTAACCATGTGCGTTAATTAGATTTTGTTCAGCCTTACTAACTGCTGTCATGCTCTGCAAAGGTCTAACCAACAGTTCCTGTCTTGCAGTTGAATTATTGGGCAGAGCAAGCCAAGCTGAATCAGAAAAAAGTGATGGTTTGCATGTGTGTATAGTTTTTTCTTTTTTTTTTTTTTTTGGTTAGTTTGTTGTATTTTTGTAGTAA
>NW_020455588.1:2459089-2545501 GCF_003342845.1 Nothoprocta perdicaria
TTTTTTTTTTTTTTTTTTTTTTTTTTTTGCCTCTGCTGTAAGAATGCCTCCTTATCAAAAATAAACGAATGACGAAGACTGAAAACAGCAAAACTCCGTGTGGGCAAAGCCTCAGATAGAAGGCTGTGGATTTGGTGGAGCGTAGCGAAGGTGCAGGGCACTGTGCTCCTCGTGGCACCCGGCTGTTGGTGCTGCTGTGGCTCAGCAGATGTGGTCATGATATCCGCTGTCGATGGGTAGATGGATCCATGGCAAGTTACCACTCTAGGGCTTTTTGCCTTAGGAGGAGGAGAATGGGAGGACAATCCTTCTGTTACTTTCCCGCTAAGATCACTTCTCAGGAGTAAGATAGCATTTTCTTATTAATGCTATTAATGTTTGTAATCTTACCGTGTAAACAGGCTCCTTTCTGTGTCAAGACCGCCTTGAAATTTGGAAAAGTCAGTGTGTTTTCTCCTGGGGGTTGCAGTCCACAGTTGCACGTTTCCATTCTGGTTCCTTGCCTCTGTCCTTGGCTGGTGCCATGCGTCTCCCCCACCACCAGTGCTGAACTGCAGCTACCATAACTCACTGCGTCCCACTTGGACCGGCTTTCTGGGAAGCCCAGGGACGGGAAGCACCTGAAACACCATTTACCTAAAGTGCCACATCACTGCTTCCAAATGCCAGCGCTGCGGGCACGTGGGAGCTCGAAACACTTCCTGGCTCTGAAGCCCCCACCTTTTTCTTGCCATTGTACAGAAACGGGAGGAAAAAAGCAAACGAGTTGAGTCTCACATAGATTTTCCTGGACTCTGCTTGCGTGCTGAGTGGGAGGAGGAAGAGTCGCAAATCACTTTGCACGGAGAAGCTGTGGGTTTTATTCTAGCTAGTGTGTGACATCCTGCTTTATTTGTCCTGGCACAGGGCAGTGAAAGATCTATCTCTGTATGCAGGCGTTGAGTTCTGGCCGTACTGCACTCGAACCTGCTCCTCCTGCCCTCTGCACCTGAAGACTGCTTCCAGACTCACTGCCTCTCACTGGAGATGCCAATAAAGAAAGCACTTTATCAGTCTTCATGAAGTGCATGTGTGACCTGTGATTAGGTGGCATGTTCTCCCTGCAGCATCTGCTGTTACCACTGCAGGTAACTGAGATAACAACAAAAATTTCGCAGGAATCTTTGGCTGGGATTTAAGATTAATACTTGAAAAGGAGATATTTTTTGGAAACCTTTTTTATCTGCTTTCTTTCTGCACTTAAACACCTTCACCTCCCTCTCCAGGGTTAGGATCCTTCCGATACAATGATATATTTTGATACTATGACGTGATAGAGCTTTTTTTTTCTTTTTAATTAGTTTTGAATATTACCTTAAGTCTTCCCCCTTCTGAGATGTTATACATGTCCTGCTGAGTTAAGAACTCTTCTGTCATCCCATGACAGCAGTATTTCTGTAGCACACACGCTGGCGTGTTGCACACCTTCTGTTTTCAGTGTGTGATTAAAGTAGATGTGTATGTCTGTGGTGCACACAGAAATAAAATACAGCATGGTTTTTAACAGGACTGGAAATGTGTTGGAGTTAGTGACCAGTGCAAATTCAGATTGCTGGTTCAATTTCAACATCTTGCCTGCAAAGCTAGCAAAAATGGTGAATTTTTCTGCAGATTTTGTATCCTGTCTGCTGCTTTATATGTGGTGGAGTTAATTTGTCAGCTCAGTGTCACACAGACTCAGATCTGGTGCAGTTTCAAGAGATCTCATTAATTTTTGATGTTTGTGGTGGATTGGAGATGAGATTGTTGCTGGCCTAAGTGTACAGTGGCTCTGTGTGTTGTGTTTGTCAGCTAGAAACCAGCTCTGGAGCAGGGTTGTAAGGGCGTTTGGGCTCCTGGGCTGTTAAGAATGGTTCTGTTCCTTACACTCGCTTGCACTGAGGAAATGTTGGATGACAAGAGCGAGAGCTGCCCACGGGATCCTCTCTCTCCCTAGCGCATCTGAGAAGGGGAATTTGGGATGACGGCAGAAACAAGAGGAAGCTCTTCAATATATTGATCAATGACCAGTTGATCAATAATGACCACGCTTGATCCAATGTATTTTGTAATTTCTTGTCCTTCTGTAAGGGACGGAAGCTTTTCATGTGGTCACCTCTTGGATATTGGAGCTCTGGTGGGGACACAAGATCCCGTCTAATCCACATAAGCATTGAAGTGCCAGAAAAAGGATGATCCTGACCTCTTCATGGTCTGATAAAAATTACTTTGTTTTGCAGTAAGGCTCACTGCATATTGAGCTCAAAAAAGAGGGGAAGGAATTAAACCATTTATGAATGTTGTATATGACAGAACTGATATAACAGCATAGTCTTGGCTCCTGACTTAAGTAGAGTGCGTTAATTTCCCTGTGAATCAAAGAACTCTATGTGTGATTTTTACATGCAGAGGAAAATATAATGAAATAGAAGCATAACATTATGTGCAAAATTTAAAATATTGGTTTTTTTGTAATCTTTCATGCTAAAGAAAGCTTTCTCGTTGCCCCAGTGTGAAGTTTCAAATCTACTTGATTCTTGCTTCCACTGCATCGTGATTAATGGATCTGTTGATCTATGTTTCTTTACCACATGTATATGCTACTATATGTAGTTACTTATCTGCTGTAGTGGGGCATATATGAGCGGATGATGTGTTAGTGGCATCAAACTGAAGAGGTTAGCATAGTATTTGTGCATATGCCTAATCCTTTTAGTTTCAGCATACTCCACTTAACACCCTCCAATAATTTCCTTACCAGAATGAGTGATAGATTCCTAAAGAGTTGTCTGGGATTCATCCAGTCTTTCTTTAATTGAAGAAATGAATCTTGTATGTTTTTTTTCAGGGCAGATTTACTGTATTTTCTAGATGTATATCTAACACCTTTATGGTGTTAGTGGTGAAATTTCATTCCTCTTGCGAAAGTTTAAAAACACTTCTAAAAGTGGGTACATTAAATATGAGTACATCAAGAGGACTTATAAATATGAAACACTTTCTGGCAAGGAAATGAATTCTGTATTTCTGGTTTAATGACTAATTTTTTTTGAAAATCATGTGATTACCTAAAGCTTGCGTTTATGCTTGAATCAGCCAACTGTTGTGTTATTTAGTAACTGGTGTTTTTAAGTATAGTTAGCATACAGGTTAGTATAAAAGAATGGCTAAAACTTCTCTTTTCTATTTTTTAAATATTTTGCTATAAAGAGAGCAATATCTCACACCTTGCGGATGTCATCTTCTGCCTTTCCCAGACTGAAAGCTTTTCACTCTCAGGTGAAATTTCCTGCTTCTGTAAGAATTTGGGTGTTTTCAGGAAATTAGGTGATAATGCTTTGTTCCCTGTGATCCCTACTTTGAGTACTGGAGCATGACGGAGGATTTGAAAGTCCTGTCCAGGAGGAATCAAAGTCCTAGTGTTTCTGTAGCTTTGTTGGTACAACACTGCCTGTCACGTGTTACCCATGGAGCTTGTTGTGCTGTATAAACGCTGCATCAAGCATTTGAAATGCATGCAATAAACTCAGATCCAGAAGTGTCCAATAGTTGGAGTCAGTGGTGGCTGCTTAATCCCTCACCCAGTGCTGGCTCCTGCAGGAAATGTGCTTTGGCTTTGCCATCTACTTCCCTTGAGAGAGTTTTGACCTAGTTCTGCATTCGGGTACCATCTGCAGCATTGCACCCAATGTAACAATCCTTCCTGCATAAGAGGAACAAAAAACTGCAGTGAATTTATTAGAATGGTTTGATGTACAAATTATCCTCTTTCTATTTGAATTCAAATAGTTGTAAAGGTGGAAGGAATTAAAGGTTGACAGGGCTTCATGCCTTTTACATCATAAAAAATAACTAAGAACTCTGCCTCCTCTAGATTGTGACACTTGCCACCTCAAGCTCCACATAGCAGTGCTTCCTGGCAGTTTTTTTTGTCTTGTATATTGTTGTTCCTCTTTCCTCTCCTCTTCTTTAAGCAGCAATGAGAAACTTAAAAAATGGAGTCTCTTGCTCCTTGGGTAGCCAGGCACAAAAAGCATTTGTCTTTCAAACAAAACAATTTTTTGTTCTGCAAGACCAACCAGAAACAACTTTAATTGCAGATGAGTAATGGTGCCGTCCATTTGGTTTACTCTATTAAATTTCTTTAAACAGGGTTTGAGCAGATGATCAATTTTCACATGAACGTTGTCCTCAGAGAGGCACTATTATGAAGCATGGAAGATAGGTAGGATGCTAATGAGAGCAAAGCAGAGTGCATGGGAAGATGCTTACCATTTTCTCAGTGTGACAGTAAATGCAGGATAACCTATTTTAACCAAGGAGTTTAGAACTGTCTGGTGATTCCATTTGTGATTTTACATAGTGAAATTTAACAGCTACTAATGCATGAAATTAAAGTGCTTTATACAGCAGCTGTGATGAGAGAGGGACCCCAGCTGTATGTCAGAAGGAGACTCTGTATTCATTAACTTCCTTGATTCCTTTAGAAGGAAAACCAGAGGAGGGGGAGGAAAAGGGAGGTAGCTCCTGACCCGCACGATCTGGTGACTGAAGTGCAGGGTGCCCAGCACAGTTCACTAACCCTACAGCTTAGGCAGAGTGGATAAAAGCTAATAAGCTGATCAGTCAACCAGGAGTAGATTATACTAGCTGCATTACACTTGAGATAAATACTAACATTGGCAAATAAATGGGAATTTCCATTTATGCACAAGTTTCAGAGGTATTTCTGAATTTGCCTCCTGGAAAATTGACTCATGTTCTTCAGGATTCAGTGCTTCTTCTAGGCAGTCAAGGATTTGGGAAGACCTCAGAGACTTCTGCTGGCTTCCAGAACCACGTGAAGACCTTTGTAAGGAGAGGCAGCCAACACGGAGCAGCTGGAACAGTGCTGCTTGCCTGCCTGGTGTCGATCCTCCCCCTCAGCTCCTATCATCCTTGGACTGATGCTTTCACAGAGAGAGATGGAAATGATAGCTTTGACTAATGAGTTGAAAGGAGAAAGGAAAAGAGAGAAGGAAAAGGGAAGCCTATAGCTATATAGATACTTTGTTATGCACATAGGCTTACAGAATAAAAATCTTTGCTATATGTACACAAAAAATTTGTAGAATCATACAGAAAGCAGCTCTGCCTCTCTTTATGTAAGAACGAGCGTGCTCGCATGTTCTGTTGGGTTTAAACCTCCTATGCTGCTGCTTAGGACATACTCAAAGCTATGTGCAGTTGGTGATATAGATAGGCCAGGGAAAGCAATAGAGCATCTGGTGATCAAACCAGCTTACATTTGCTGCCCCATCTGTTAAAGCAGATGATGTATTTGAAGTATGTGCAAGTTGGTGCATTCTTCTAGAAAGAATCAGAAATGCTCTCCTGTGTTGTCTGCCAGTGCTGCCTTGCAGGGGAGCAAAGTGCCAGATAAGCCAGGTAAGAATCAGGGTCACTGTGAAGCTGCTGCTTTTCTGACTTGTTCTTGGTTCTTCTTTAGCTTGAGCGGGGCTTATTTCAGGAATATGGAATGGAGGTGTAGCAGGCAGGCCTGCTAGCGAAGACTTGAGTTCATACATAAAAAAGATGCTTGATTGAACTTTTAGTAAAAGCTTTTAGTCTGCGTTGCACTTCTATTATAGAAACAGGTAGAGACTGAGTGAGAAGGAAGAATTATTGGAGTTTTTGGAAATCTAGGTAGAAATAAGGCTAAGCACATTCACTGTATAGGTGAAAGTGACTTTTTTTCTTCTGGCTTGATTATCAGTTCACCTTTTAAAAGACAGCAAAGCAGGAAGAGTTTTCAAAAGAAACTGAAGGACTCCTGAAGGAATCCAATTCTTAAAAAAAAAAAAAAAAAAAATTGTTCAACCTGAACGTTAATCTTATCCGCATCTCCTCTCTTTCTCCCATTGATATCATACTACAGAAATCATGTCAAGCCCACACTCTTTACTCCCTCATTTCTGATGTTGTCCGCAGGCCTGATGTGTAGTAGATGGTTCAGCAGGTTCCCTCACTTCTTTATCTAAATGCATTTTATAAAGAGTACCAAAACAGATTCCCAAAGAACCAAAAGCTCATCTGTTCTTAACCAGCTGTGCATTTGCCCCTCCGGCCTGTATTTCACTTCAGTACAGATGGCTACATCTGGTAACTGTTTTTGGTGTGGATTTTTTTTTTCTACCTGCTAAGTGTGCTCATCAGGCACATTTCTTGCAAATAATGAGTTCCTCTGGGAGAAATAACTTTTTTTAAAAAAAGCTCACTTTCTATTTTATAGTTCAGCAAGAGTGACTGTGCAGAGACAGCAGTTGTGCTCCAGGTAATAGGTGAAATAAAACTAGAATCGTAGTGGGGGGGAAAAATGGCAAGGTTTTTATATATTTATATCATCTCTACATATGTAGATATATGTAAAATGTATGTGTATACACATATATATAATGAGCTTATTTATTGGAAAATATGCAACCTCCCATACACATGTGAACTTCAGTAAAAGTAAACTTTGCAAATAGACAGCAAAATTAATTTTCTATAATTTGTTCTATAGATATGAGACAAAAAAAAAAAAAAAAAAAAAAAAGAAGAGCTCTGAGCTTAGCTCCTGTGGAAGAAGAGCAGATTTCACTGCCTGCTGCACAATCCTTTCTTCCTACTTTTTTTAATGACATTACTTTCAAATTCAGAGTTCTTTTCACTTTCTGCCAAAATGTCAGAAAGAGAATATTTCTCCTGGACTGCTTTAGACTACTCGACAAATATTTACACATCCTTCCACACCCTTACCTCTGGAATCAGGAATTTCTGAACTGGAGATGCTCCAGAAATACAAATTCCTCTTATTTCATATTCAGATACAAATTCTTTACATGGAAGTTATCAAAATCCAAATGTGATGAAAGGTAGCTCAAGTGCCTGGGAAGTTGTCCCTACGTAGAAACCTCAGCCCTTGCCCTGCTCCCGCCCTCCAAAAGATGCTGCAGTTTGGGGTGAAGGACAACTGGAGCAAGGCTTTTCCCCACATGGTCAAAGCTACTTAAATAGGAGTACCAGGGATAGAAATCAGACAAAATATGAAGTGTGGTTGGTTTGTTGTTTGTTTTAAGTTGCTTCTTCATGGTGATGTTGCAAAGGGTTTTCACATTGCCCAAGTCCATCCCATACCTGCTAGGAGGGGAGTCTGCTGTTGGAGCATTTGGCTTGCATGGTCAGTGGGAAAAGCCTTTGCTTGACGTTTTCACGCATTTGGGTTTGAGCTGAGTTTCTGTTTTTTTGCAGACTGTGCAAATGTTAAATGAATGTTTAATATTCTTAGAATATTGAATTACAGCTTGAAACCTTCAGTAAGGGAGGGAAGTTAGGAAAACATAACCTGTGAGATAGTTCTCCTGCACTCAGAGGTAAGAATCACCGTGATGCCAGTTGGAAGGGACCGCGGAGCTCTCTGCTCCACCATGCTTGAGGCAGGACAGGTCAGCCACGACGTGGTGCAGCTGAGCCTTGAGAGCTGCCAGGACCAGAAGGGCTGTGACCTCCTCTGTTCTCCCAGGCCACAATTTTGGGTCTTTGGCCCTTGCTACAAACTCTGCTGCTGTAGAGAAGTGTTTGGCAACATCATTTTAGCCTTTGTAACTGTCCCTTGACTGTCCTGCCTTGTTCTTGGTTACTCTTACATTATTCATTCGCCTCATTGTTACCAGATCAAACAAACCCAGCTGTTGTAACCCCCTTCCCAGCACATGTGCTCCAGACTCTTCACCTGCTGGGTTCTTTCCAGGTCCTCCCTTGAGCTGGGAGCCAGCAGAGGGTCCAGATCTGCCTCGCGTGGCCTTGCCTGGCTCCTTCAGGGCAGGCTGCAAATTCACCTTCTTCATCCTCAACTACTTTGGATCATTCTAGAAGAAATACTCCCAAAAGTGTTTTGTGTATATTAGGTGCTCTAGGTGTTAGTCTGATATGTCTTGCATCAAAAGTGCTGTTTTGAGTAGTGTGTGTGAGACAACCAGGCAAATACCTGTTCACTATACCCAAACATCTGCATGCAGAAATGGCAATTTCTGCTCTTTGCTAATGTTTTCTTAACACGTCTCGAATGCCCGTTTGTCAGTTAAAAACAGGTAACAGCTTCTACTTGTCTTGAAAACCTGAAGTGCTAGATTTTTCTGAAAGGAGGCCAAGATTTTTCAGGATGCAGAAATTTCATAGTAAGTCCTTCATTGCCACTGTTTTGGAACCATGAACTAGGACTAAAATAAAATTCAGCACTGCATGCTATTTTTTTTTTTCTGAACAGCATACTAGGTTTTTTTTCTGAACAGCTATTCTGTTTTGGGATAACATGTTGTAAAAAAACAGGACATTTAAACTTGGGATGTGAAGAGGAAGGGAGATGTTTTTCTGGAATTAACCTATAGAAAGAGAGGAAAAAGGGCAATAACTGGAACAATCTCTTTTGCAATGTGTGTGTGTATATATATATTTATAAATATATATATATTATAAATATATATATACACACACACACGCTTAGCTGTGCATCCATTGTATAACCTGTAACCTCAGGGCTATCCTGGCTTCCCTTTATGTCTTTTGCAAACTTTCCGTAATTCCCTGATGCTCATAATGGTTGCTTGCAAGTTGCTGCCACTTGCATTGTGTAGTACTGCTATGCTTCTAGGTAATGGAAGAAATGGGGACAGTCCGCAAAGATTCCTCACCAGCTGTAGCCGAAGCCACTTGAGCCCATGGTAGGGCCAAATGGTGACACAGAGAGAACGTCCCCAGGTGCCAAGGGAGGAGCGTGGGGAAGGCCTGTCTCGATTAGGGTAACTACATAACTCATTTGCCCGCAGGCTCTGGAGGCTGCAGTGGGTGCTTGGCGCATGTGCTTGCGTGGTCCTCCTCCAGGCACGTGAGGAGGGCCGTCCTGGGTGCGGGACGATGCCCACGTGGTAATGGACGTAGCTACCTGCTGGTAAACGCTCGCAGAGGAGGGTTGTGATGAGAGGCAACAGCAGCAGGGCGAGGAGAAGGCGCTGCTCCCAGGGCACCAGTCCCAGGTACTGCTTAAATGTAATATTGGAGCACTGCATTCCAGGCAGCAGATCCATTGCCAATCAGACAACTCTCTACAGTGTTGGGGGATTTATTTTTTTAATAACACATGCCTTCACAAATCTTCACAAAGTCTGTAAGTGGCACAGATTTTGGGGCTTAACCACAAAACCGAAGAGTTTAATTTCTAAAATCTTGCCAAGGCGCTTCTGACGGGTCACTCGGAAGTAGCCAGCAAAGCTGGTCTTTCACAGCAAGTGATGTGATTTGTGGCAAGTCCAAGTTGCTGAAGACCCAAGCCTGATATCTCATAAAGGCAGCTTTTAGTTTTTTTTGTTTTGTTTTGTTTTGTTTTTTTAAATTAGGGGACGTGATGGGAAATAGGGAGAAAAGTAATATGACATATTATTCCTTTTACTAAAATAAACATTGAACACAGAAGAGCTCAAATGTTTACACAACAGGAAATGTGATACCAACCATGTGATGCTACCATATCTTTTGCTATTGGTTAGTAAAGAGAAACAACTAATTTCTCTAATTTGTGTTTCTCTTGGAGTTTGTTTGGGATGTCTGAAGGCGCACAAGTACAAATCAGTAAATTATATGTAGCTTTTTTTTTCCAATCCGTTTTTTATAGCTGTTGTATTGCAGAAATAAACATGCTGTTATATATTCTCTTTCCTTGGCCCTTCTTCACAGAGGGGAAAATAAGAGTGATAGTTGCTCTGTTATCTGCAACAAACACCAGAACTGGCACCTGGGAAAATAGGGGAAATAAATTAACACTGCTCCTGTAAGTGAGGAGATACTATGTTCAAGTAACAAAAAATAGCATTCCTGTTTATGGACCACTTACACGTTTTTAAACATCTGAATTTCTGAACGTCAGAAAATTTGTTTGTGCTGAATTATTTCGGCTTTCTTTTTTAATGTCAAAGGCAATGTATATTAAAAACAATAGATTTCCATTTGAAATGTTAAATGGTGGGGATTTTAGATAATGAGGCTTTAATGTGAAGCTTCATATTAGTATTCATTCGATTCGCATTTTCCATTAATCTCAGAAAATTGTTAGTAATGAAATATAAATAAGGCATTTTGATTTTAATTGTGATGATTTGTGGTTGCTGTCTGGCTGATGTATAAATAAAGGAACTAAAGAGGAAAAAGACACTAAACAAGAAGCGCCTCCAGTGCTTCTATCCAGCCTAAATTTTGTTCCATGATTTTGTTAGAAACACCCACCCGGCCAGGAAAAGAATAGAGTAAAGAATATATAAATTGAGTATGTTCAAAGCAGTACAGCCAGATGCAGTGACTCTGATATATTTAGAGCAGAGATTCCTCAAGTCTTTTGGTGAAGAGTGACAATCTCTGAGCATCTCTGGTGAGTAGCTGATAGCCCAAAGAACTGGAGGGGAAAGAAAGCAGGGTAATATTTGCAACAAGGAGCATAGTTTGTTACCTTCTAGAAGTCAAGAAGGATGTGACAACACAGCCTAAACATGCATCAAGAGAAACATGCATCCATGAATCCAATTGTTCCTTCAGCATGCAAACTGACCTAGGAAGCAGTGGTCTATCAGATATTCTCAAAAGTGCGCTAGTGAACTGATGGCTTAAAAATAGTAAGTGGAGGCTGAAATCAGGCATCATTTACTGTGGGGCGTTCTAGCAGCTCTTCTTATTTGTTTGACTCTGAGAAGGGCAGCATATGTGGTAACCGTAACATGCGATTTGACCAAAGCAATTATGAACCAGTATGTGAAAGTTGGAGTCAGTCAGAGGGTTCTCTTTCCATTCCTTAATTTGTGTATGCTTTGGCTTGCAGATTCTTCTATCGATGTGCAAAATGCTATTGTTATGTCATACAGGTTGTTGACACATGCAGGGTAAATGTGTGAATTACTTCAGCAGAGGTGCTGCAGAGTATAATTGTGCACCAGTACTCATTCATTAATCAAATACTGAATAATGCGGAATATTGTCAGGATGTCGCAAGCTGAAGACTGCTAAATATTGCTGAAAAGCCTTATAAATATTTTTGAAGGTCTTCTATAGCATAAATTTCTCTAACAAAGCTAGGTTAACAAGGGTGCATACAAATCCCAAAATCATTGAGGGGAGACAAAAACTCCGGAGAGGCTGTTTACAGGTTTACTAGGAAGCCTTCCTGAAGCAAACATGCCCTGTCTGGACTCACCACATGAACTGGAGGTTTCTTTAAAGAAAAAGCACTCATCTGCTCTCCTTTTCTTGGGTTATCCCAGTAAAGAATCTCTGCTCCATCTGCTTCTCCTGTCTAGAATCTAGACAGCAAACAGTCCTCCAGTACTTGGAGGGGCTTGGAGTCTGAAATCCAAAATATCAATGTCCCTAAAAAGGGATTGATGCTGAAGTTCTGTCTAAACTAAGGGAATGTGTCCAGCATTCCCCTCTTCTATCCCTGTGATCGTAAGTGCCGTTATTTATCAGTCCATTTTCCTTCACAATGTTGTCTATGTTGAGTAAGTCCCATGTCCCAGTTCCTGCAAATTATGCTTGTGTGGCTCGCTTTGGATATACTTTACTCTTCCCGATGTTAAACTCGCATCCATTTTATTTTGATGAAATCCCTAAGGCTGCTTCCTTCAGGAATAGGTAATGCAGAGGTGTACACATGATTTCAGGCATGTTCTTTGGGGCATGAGTAAGGTTACAGGAAATGTAAGTATATTCTGTTGTATAGGTCTATTTACTTTTCAAAATATGGGATAAATATCGGTTTTCCAGATTCTTCTGTCCTGCTAAGAGAGTGTATCCATTAAGGATAACTAGCTGAGGATTAGCAGCAAATACCTGCAATTGATAATGCTGAAGAACATTAAAAACTGTAATGGGAAATTGAGTCTCTAGGTCTAGTGTAAACTTTTCTGGTAATAGCCCTTCTATGTCAAATTATTGGCATTATTGATATGAATGACTGTGGATGTCATGTGTAGGTATGTTGAATCTTGCTTCTGGGAAGAAGGAATTGAGGAAGTTGTTCAACAGATGGATCGTTTTTCTAGTGATGCTGTTATTGAGTCCAGAGATTGATTTAGTTGGCATAATTCATTAAAAATAAACCTAGTCAAGAAATAGCAAGCATCACTGAAAAGGGGGAAATTTAAGGATTAGACAGGTTGTCTGCAAAGGATATTATGAATTCTAGTTGTTCATATAGACAACTGTATGTTTATATTTGATACTGCTTGTGGTATAGAGCTTTTTCCATAGATTACATGGTAAGAGGATCCCTAACTAGTATTAGCTGCTCCATGTGTCAGTGCACAAGAGGAAGGGCAGAACCTTCTAGATGACCAGACACTCTAAAGATAAAACCAGCACTAACAGGACGGGGAATGTTCAGATGTCCTAAAAAGGTGTCCCAGGCAACTGGGGCTTTAAATCAGAAAAAATCTGGATGAAGTTCATCTGACTCCCGATATCATCAGATCGCGAGTGCTCTCCAGCATCCTGCATCCCTCTTGCCCAGCGTGCTGCTCTTGCCATGAAGTGAAGTCAGTCGGGCCCTTCTGCCGCCTGCTTTGGATGAGGAGTTCTGGGGTGGGCCGGACGATGCTTCCCAGGGAAAGCATTCCAGTGCCCCCATTTCAGGCAGTGTTCTTGCCTGGAAGCGTTTTGTGACATGGAAAGAAAAACAAAACTTTTGCTAGTTCTGCAAGAGCAAGCACTCTTGTTCTGCACTTGCTCCTCTGCATTTCCAGAATCAATGAAGATGTGGAAAAGCGCCCAAGTATAATCCTGAGTATTCAAGAAAGCCCCAGGCTCCTTATCAGCCTGCCCCCTTTCCTCCAGATCACTTGTCCACATGAGTGTTTTTCTCTCTTGCCATCAAATGAGCCATCAGGCTTCCTGGCTGAGCCGGTCTCCACAGCGTTCCTTGGAGCTGCCACGCTTCTTCCCGTGCATCTCCTGTCGCACGTGAGGCCGGGCGAGGAAAGGCTGCCCAGGCCTCAGAAGCCAGGGTGCCTTTTGGAGCTGAGAAGGACTCTTTACTTCTTCACTGCCAGTCGCCTTCCATCATCATATACCCACCCTCCCTTAACCTTTATCAGCACAGAAGGACAAAAGCTCTAGATGACAGTTAATTAGTGCCTTTAAAAATATTTTTTAAACTTGTAAGTGGTTTGAAACTATGTGTCCCGCTCCTGCCCACCCTGGGAGAAAGGGTACTGCCTTTTCTGCTTTGGTCTCAGGAGTCCATTGTAGCTGGGCACTGACTGACAAGCCCAAACAAAAAGGATACAGGTTTATTCTTAAGATATACAATATATGTAACAAAACATATTTCTCTGTGTGTAAAGATCAATTTGGAGCGACAGAATAGGTTCATGTTCTTGAAGATTTATTGATGGTGGGTTTTATGAGCTTGGGAGTGTGTGTGTGTGTGTGCATATGTGTGTGCTTACGGTTCTAGTCAGCTGAAAGCTTCTTTCCCAAGCAAATGTGTAATAATATGGATGGTTTCTTCAGCTTTGGGAATTTTCTGCCTCAGTTTTGCAGAGTCCTTGTATCTCCCCTGAGTATGTACCTTATTTAGATATGTCCAAGCAGCTGGTTTGACTGGGGCACTTGGAAGCTCTTCCAGCAGCAGCAACTGTATAGCTGGACTCCTCTAAATGTTGTGCACAGTGGGAAAGCACTCTGAACGGGGTGTGCGTGGGCTACAGACTCTTCAGGACATTCAAGATGATTACCGACCGAAAAAATGAAGTAAGCTAACCATAAAGCCATAGGGACTTTGAAGACCAAGGAGAACATCTAAATTTTAAACGAATGTCAAAGTGGAAGTAGCTACTCTGTAAGGTGCGTGGCCCCAATGACCTTTCTGTTATTGCACCATTCTGAATAAAACAGTACTCAAAACAAGATTTTCCTTAACAATATAAATTAAATCTGATATCAGCCCCATAACTTTCAAAAATAAGTTATTCAGTTTCTTCTCTTGCTTTTCTGTGATTCAAAATCTAACCTGAATACCTAAGGATGTCACTGAGATGGAAACAAACCTTTGCAAACCTTCACGTATTTTTTAGCTCAATTGCTTGCTTTATTCAGCTTAATTTGAAAGTACATAAAATGGAGAGTCTGAAAAGCAGTTCTCCTTATGCAATCAATTTGCACAAATATTTAATCTTTAAAAAGAAAAAAAAAAAACATTTTCAAGCAGCAAATATGTTTCTATTGAAATCTTTGTGGCTGCCCATGATTGGAAGTAAGTTTCAGGATGGAACAGTTGTTTAGCATCGGCAAGACCAACTTCTCCCTAGAACACATGTCCAAGAGACCGGCAGTGCAGAGAGCAGATTATTGCAGCACTAGTATTTTCATAAGGTTATGTAGAAAGCATGTTTTGTGGTTAACTTTATATGTCGTTCAGAAATTAAACATCATCCATCTAGGATTGTAAGCATGTGTTTTCAGGAATAAATAGCACTGTTAGGATTCACTGCTGGGTTGACAGTATTTTGTTTCATTTTTTCAAGACATTCCGAAAACCCACAGGCGGAGTCACCACATGACGCACAGAAAATTGAATTGCTTTCATGACACCCAAGTCTAGCCTAGTCAAAGCCACTCCAGAAAGCTTTCAGTTATATAATACAATTAGATCTTCAGCACCTGAATCACTGGGAAACTGGATGTTTTAAAAATCACGAACTTTCTTTCTACAGGAATGGACACTGACATTTTGTGAAGGTGATTTTAAAATCACCGTCCTTAGAAAGTTTTTTGGCTAAGCTGACTCTCTTATAATTTATCTTGTCTACAAAGGGTCTTATTTTCCCCTCTTAAGTAAGAAAAAGGTCTTGTAAACAGGATAGATCATTGAATCTGAGTCACAGATGTTCAAAAAAAATCAGGTTAGGAGAGACCTTAGCACATTAGTAGTCCAACCCCGTGCTCAAAGCGGAGTCAGCTTCAAGGTTGCTTGTGGCCTTTTCCTCTTGGGTCTTGAAAGCCTCTAAGGAAGGAGAACGATGGCACCTCTGCAACCTCTGGCCCTGAATCTCTGTTTCAGTTTGTGGCCAAACTCTCTGTCTTCCCTCCATGTAGCACTGAAGAGCCTGTTGCTCAGCTCCGTGTTGGTCCGGATGGGCTGCTGTTAGGTCCCTCGAGCCATCTCTTGTCTGGGCCCGCCAAGCCCAGCTCCCCAGCAGCCTGGTCTGCACTGTGCAGCTGGGCTAGTGGAAAGCAGTCCCATCTTCTCCACAGAGCATCTGCAGAGTGGTTGTGAGTTGTAGTGAAAATAGACTAAGATAAAGAGTAAGACTTTTTAGGCTTGTCTTCCAACAGCATATATTTCCTTTTCTTTATGTTTCTGAATGAGAGGAACAAATATACACGGGTTTTACCAGGTAAAATCTTGAAGTAGTTGAGATCAAGCCCAGGTTGTCATTGTTTTTACCGGGAAAGTCTTCAAGGGTTCTCCTCAGTGGTGCAGTGTTCTTGCACTGAGGCAGAAGATGCTAGCATACCAAGCCCTTATCCCGTCCCCCCAGAATGCTTTCTTTAAATGAAGATCAGCCTTCGTATCACAACATTTAGCAAAAGCAGGGTAGGTGTCTGCACGCTCTGCAGAGGCACCCTCTCTAGTTGTCCAGGGCTGGGCACCAGTGGAGAGCGGCTGTATCCCATCTGGAGATGAGGAGAAGTGTGAGACACTCCTGTGAGACAGAAAGCTGGAATTCCCTGTGAGCTATGCTGGCTTAACAAGGTTGTGAAGATCAGTAGTGAGTGGGGAAGATGACTCAGATGAGTAAAAAGAATATCTAAGTCTTTGAGAGAAAACAGGAGATAGTGTTTATTTAAGCTGGTCTGAATTACTGGTGCTTTGCTGATAAAGACAACCCAGTAGGCAAAGGGAAATAGAATTGTATTACATATGTTTTGAAAGTAGATGATCATCTTATGTCTGAAATAACAATATCATACTGAAATATTCCCTATCAATTGTATCAGCTGAGTTTAGTGCACTTCATTTCCAGAGTAGAGCTGAAGTGGGCAGTTACAGGTTTGAAAAATGAAAAAAGCATGGTTTTCTGTGGAAAGGGGGAGCATCCTCTGTCCAAGAGGTACAAAGCATAGGAATGCTTGTGTTAAACCCTCGTGTTAAACCCTCACGGTACAGAAGTGCTGACAACAAAACAAGTTACTAGTTTCTGATGATGAAGAAAAATGAATGAAAGGAAAAAGTAGAACTGTTTGAAAAGATGAAAAGGGACAGTTCCTTGCTCCTTCTTCCTGGGGCCTTCCAAAATCTCTCCTTTGGCTCCTGGGCTCGTACACACTGGCTGCAGTTTGCAGGGCATGACAACAGTGTTGGTTTTTCTTTTATTTTTTTGTCCCCCAAAATTGTCAGCTCCATAGTAAGAGCATCGTGCAGCATGTCAGGGCTTTCCAGTTTTTTTTCAGGCTGCTGCTCCTCTTGCCTGTTCCGGCAGTGTGAGCTCAAGGGAGCAAGAGCCAGGCCCCTTGTGCTCTCTCATACCTAAAAGCTACCTTGAGAAATTCAGTGCAGCATTTGTGCTGAAGCCGAGAAGCAGAAAAGCCTCCTCTCTGCTCCCTGCTGCAATGCCTCAAGCCGTATGGAGCAGGGGAACTCTGAAGCAGAGGAGTGGAAGCCAAAATAGAGGCCGTTTTTGGCCAGGGGCCTTGCAGGTGTTTCTCTGCTGGGCAGGAAAGGCACACATGTAAGCAGCTCCCTAAATTAGCCATCCTGTACGTTTTGAAGGTACCTGAATGCATAAACAGTACAAAGCCTATCATGGACAAATCCAGAAACATTCAGACTGCCTCCTGATGAAACGCATTTCTCCAGGGCAACATGCACAGCAGCATGTTAGCATCTCAATAAATTGAAACTTTATTCTGAGGGACATCCTAGAAATCATGGAACAGCAAATATAGGAGATGCATCAAGATGCAATGGGATATTTGTTATTGTTATGAGGAAAAAGGAAGAAAAGAGTGATCTCTTCCAGTGTCTGGTGGCGTGCCTGCTGTTTGTTGTCATCTTCTTGCATTGCCAAGGTACAGGCTGGGTATTCTAAGGGCCTGAGAGAAGAATGAATGGAAGCATTTGACCAAAATTTTAAAAAGTCCATTTTAAACTTTTCTAGCGAATGAAGAAATGTGATTACCCATTACTCAGTTAAAACTAAGTTTTAAAATGCCTTTCTGCTTTCTATCATGTCTGGGACTGCAAACAGAGGTAATAGCTTACAGAGAAAAGCAAAAGGGTTATTTCTTTTAGTTTGAAACTAGTAGGGAGTTAGGTTAGTGAAAGCAGGTTGCTCAGGGCTGAGTGGAGAAGGACACAGGCAGGCTTGAGGTACTTGGACTGAAATGGTAAATTCTGGCTACGTTTGGCTCCATGTCTGACTGTCCCACTGTTGCTCCCACCGTCAATTCTCGGAGCATCTTTGCCTTAGAAGTGCCCCGGGCAGACTGTAGAAAGGACAGAGCCAAAAGAGCAAGTGCAAGGCTCGGCGTTCACAACAGCAGAGCAAATAAGCTCAGCGTGGAAAAAGAAGTGCCGCCTACGAGGCTTACTTTGTTCCGGAACAATACCGCGGGGAGCTTTGTGTCCGCGCCCGCTCCGCGGCGGGAAACGTGGGGCGTCACCTGGCTGGCACGCGGCAGCGCTAGTGTGAGCGGCCGGGCTGCCTGGCGCGGGAGCGAGCGCTGAATCCGCCCGGGCTGGGCCTGAGGGCACGTGCACACGCCGTTGGAGGGAAAGGCACGTGCGGCCGTCGGCTGTTGCAAATCCCTGTCAGTGGTCTGCAGTCCCTTTCCTCTCTCAATAGCTCTTACGCATCATACAGCAAAAATAGCGGTGTAACTCTGGTTAGAAGATTCTCGATACGGAAATAAAAACAGTGAACTTTGCTACAAATTTCACTGTTGTTGATGTCAGAAACTATGTGTATCTACCTAAATGATGGTAGATCAACTGGTTAGATTCTACTGGAGGAAAGAGTAGGCAGAATTTGGAGACATGCACTCAGCACATTTCTGCTCTTGATGAGATCCCTAACTATATCCCATGATGATTTGGGATATTGAGTAGTAATGGCAAGGAAGGGGTGCCTACAGACCTTGTTGACTGAGAAATGGATGAGGATAAAAGCCATTTTCTGCTCATGAAAACGAGGTTGGAAGGGGAAGCCACCAACAGCAGAGGGCAATGCCTCCATACGGGCATAATTGTAAAATTTGATTCCTGTGATGGAGGGGAGACAGCAGCAATAAAAAACGGGGATTAGGAATCTTGTATGCACTTTGTGTAGGACAACATTCAGGTTTTATATGTGTTGAGCCATAAATAGTCCAAAGCTGCTGAAGCTGTTTTGTGTAAAACCTCCCTGACATTGCTTCCCTGTTAATTGCCTAAGTAATTTATTGGCAGCAGGCTGTGTTCAAGTATACACACCTCTCTGCACACATACATACACAGAGTGTTCGGGTTTGAAAACAAAAAAAGGTCAAGCAGCTAAAAGCCCTCAATGTAGCTTTGATTTTTGTAGTTTCCAGATTGTCTATAAATACTTCTTTTCAAGGTTGCATTTTCATCTGATTCATGGCCTTTTTTGTAGTTACTCAATCCATCCATTGCGATACTGCCCCAGTGCAGGGCCCTGCAGAGGAGTTCTCAAAGGCATTTCGTTCTTGCCCATCCGTGCTGGGAAACAGGCACTTTTGAAGAAGTGATTTGTTCCCCAATGAATATATACCCATAGGTACATATGATATGAGGATACCAACAGTATTTCAATATGCCACTTTATTGTCTGCAGTACCGTTTTTGTGTTTTTGGCATTTACAAATAAATTGTTTCCATATTAAAATTTTAATACTGTGCGTTTAGTTTAACATATCTATTAAGTGAGTCCACGAAGCAACTCTCTGCGGATGAAATATGAAGTATATTAACTTCTACTCAAACTAATTTCATTTCTCTTCCTGTTGAAAGTGATTCTCATATTACAGGCATAAAATCCAAATACATTATTACATGAATACATAAAAAATGCTAACTTTCACACAGAGAAACACTGCCCTTTCCCAAAATACGCTATGGTTTACCCACAGTAGCAGATATCAAGTACCTCATTTCAGTGAGGAATGATGCTGGGAATGCTCCAGGAAGTCATAATTTCAAAATTTCTGCATAGAGAACATACAGAGCTGAATCACACCAAGACATCAAGTTTTGATGGCTTTTAAATTCCTGGCATGCATGGAGCTTCTGAGGGGGTTGTTCTGTCTATATCTATAATTTCATGTTGGAGCTTGGGGTATGGGACCTAAAACTTCCTGCTTTGTGTTGGAGCTTGGGAACAGGCTGCCACTGATCAAATTCCCTGCCATTCGATGCCATCCAAGAGCTACGTGCTGGGCTTCACGGGCAAGCAGGTTCCTGCTGCGGCGTGGGAGGGAAGCAAGCTGGTCTGTAAGAGAGTCTCTCTGTTAACATGATGCCCATAAAGCAGACAAAAGTTTGCAAATTCTGTTGCTTTTAGATTAAGACAATTTTTCTTCTCACTGAGTCATTTCAAAGTAACCAGCTCATGAGGCTGTGACTCTTTTTGTCCTGAAGATGACAAAGTAAGTTTTAATGAAAGCACTGTTTTTTTTAGCTTATTCTCATGAGTCTAAAAAATAAAAAATAACTGACAAAGCCTGAGTGCTGCCCAAGCCACTTCAAAGACTAATGATCCTGGAGCAGCACAGGCTTCTCTGGCGACATCAATAGATGTTGACATCTGTGGTAAAAGGGTCGGATTGGTTGAAACCCAGTATGTTAGTCTGGTGAAACTTCAGGAAATTGAGATATTCTTAAACACTGGTTTAAGTAGAGGCTGCCACACGAGTGGTTCTGTGACGTATGATTATCCAAAAGAGTGTACCAAGCACTCACCAAACCTCAGGCTGTCAAGTCAGTAGGACAGAGCCAAGCTAGTCAGGGTAAGCGTGAGGCTTCCTTAAAGGAGCTGCATCTCAAACACCTGATGTGCAGGCATGACGGACGGACGGGTCTGAAGAAAAACAAGAAAAATTGGAGGGCAGCCTAGGTACTGTGAGCAGGGGTGAGAGGGAAAGACTCAAAATGCAGTGTTTTCCCTTACAGAAAGAATTTTCATATAGTTCATAAAGGAGTGACTATATTTAACTCTCTAACTGCCAACTGCAGAAAACAATCTGGATGCTAAAGCTTTGACTGATAGAAAAAAGATGATTCTTTTTTAGGAGACTTTGCTCTTTTTTGACCAGAAAGAGTGAAAGTGATTAATATATTGGCCTGTTTTCTATTTTCTACAGTTCTTTAGTAATAATAGGAAGTGTCTTTTCATACCTGAGAAGTAGAGGTATCTTTCTATCTGGCTCTATAAACTGTGTATGTAGCTATATATGTAGTCTAGCTCCCTCAATGTGCCTTATTTCCTAATACAGCTTTTGTGCTGGGTAGAAAGAAATTAGAGAAGATACATATACAAATAAATATGAAGGCAATAGAGTGCATAATCTTTTTCAGCTTTATGCTTTACATGTGGAAGTTTGGGCGATGGATAATATTTTTGGAAAAATATTATTGCTGTTACTTGACATCTTTTTCTTACAGATTTTCATGGCCTTCTGCTGCTTCTAGCCATTTGTGCTGATCGAGACAGTACCAATCTAAGAACATTTCAGTGTCAGAGATTGATAATTGTGCTATTCTAGCTCTTGAGTTAGCTGGAAATTGGATAGTGTGAGTGCTCTTCTCGATTCAACGCCAATCCCTGGACTTCCGTGCTCAGCTGATAGATGGCACCCCCGTGCCCACGCCGTGTGTGGAGCTTGGCCCAGCGCCCCGGGCTGAGCCATAACTCACTACCTTTTTGGTGAGGTAAAGCCTCAGCCCTAGATTTGCAGCGTCCTTATTCTGCATGTGCAAGCCCTTGGGGCCCCGAGGTTCAAGGTGCACTGGGGTGGTTCTCCTCTGCTTCGCAGTGCAGGCAGGGGGCAGGTTCTAAGTCAGTGCCAACTAGGAAGCCTTTCCTTGAGTGTCTTTTTCCTGTTAAATGTCTCAGCTGATGCCGTGATCAAGAAATTGAAGCGCAAGGGCAGGACAAGCTCTCTGTACTAGTTGTATTTCGTGGCTGTGCTGAGCTTACGTATGCCCAAGAAGGAGGAGGGAAAGGACAGAATCCCGTTTGAGGCACTGCTCTGCCCTTCACTCCTTGGTATCAGCTGTGAGATAGAATCTGTATTTTTGATCTCTAACTAGTTGGCATGGTGGTATAGGAGCCATTAATATAAGGAAAAACTGAAGTCAGGCAGGGTCTCAGGTGGACAGTTCAGACCTGCGCTCATGGTAAAATCACCAACAGCAAGGTAGGGAAATATGGAAATTGGGGATCTGAGACCTTTAAACGTAATGTGAAATTATAAACTCTGTTCTCTAAGACCGACTTCCACATGAACAACCTCAGCAAGTTTGTGCCACCAGCACAAGTGAGGTGGGAGAGGAAACAGTTTGTAGACAGCGCGTCCATGCTGTGCCCTGCGCCTGCATGTGCGTTTTGGTGATACCCAGGGACTGGGCACAGCCTAAACTTGGCCACGCCACCCAGGAAAGCTCTTCTCTCCCATTTAAAGAGCACACACAGCATTAAAAACAACTGTCTGTGTATTTGGGCACATTTGTAAAGTTTTTAACGTTTGGAGTTATTTTGCTTTCCCAAATCCCAGGCCCTCTCAGTGCTTTTTGATTCGCTGGCAGGTCATGCATTCACAGCAACCATTAGAGCACATTGTAGGTACGCTGCAGCAGGGCCTGCTCCCAGTCAAGCCCTGAGAGACAAGATCAAGATCAAGGGAGGGCTTGGAGACATTCCCTCACGTGACCTACATCTGAATTTCCCTCACAGGTCGTGGCAGAGATTCCCAACAGCCGAGATGGGAGCAGTAGGTTAAGGCGGCAAGAGCAGCTAGGTGTTTTTGGGCGTACCCCAGTGCCTATGAATGCATGGGATTGCATTTCCTTGTTTGCATCCAGCGAGCAGGGGAAAGCAGAAGGGATTTCGGAGTACTTGGTCTAGCTGTCTGTTTTGAAGAAGGGAGGGCTGTTTTACGCTATACTGAATTCTCCCTTGACATAAAAATACACTGTTTTAATGAAGCTTTTGGCCTTTTTTAACAGCATCAAATCATATAAATTACATATTTGTATACATATATGCAAATATGAATATTCAACTTCAGATCTTTGATATCAGAGTGCTTTGAGTATTATATATGCATTATTCCTTGCTGTAGTTCAATTAATAATTTCATTTTGTGGTAATGGTAGAAGGCATCATTTGATGTAAAATAATCTGGTGCAAAAATAACTTGAATTTAAAAAAACAAAAAAAGGGAACATAATTACATAATTAATCCATTGGCTTAAAAATGGTCTGGTAATAAGCAGCTGGATTATTGGTAAGTGCTATGCAGCTCCCCAGAGCAGGTTCTGTAAGCGTGGCATATAAGACTGGGTACCGTCTCCCACAATAGGAAAATGAACTTCTTAAGACACCTGTTAAGATTATTAAGTAATCCAGACACACTGGATGAAGCCAAGGTTTTAAATACCTCTGATGATCTTTTGTGATGTTTGGGGAAGAAAAATGCCATGACTGAAAGCTGCTTCTGTTGATAGACTGACCCCAGGTAGATGAGCGTGTGTTTTTTAGAGACCGTTATCCCTGAAATGGGAATACCCACCACTACCTGCCTCGGCATTTATGTGAGGAGCTCCAGGAGAGCTCGCCTATGCTGGTATGAACTAGGGCCTTGCACAGGGGGCACAGTTTAATAGTGTCCCTTAGTGGAAGTGGCAGGTGGGCACGTTTCTCATCTAGCGATACGCAGGTTAACCTGGGTTTGCATCTTACAGAGGACCTGCTCATCATCCTTGCAGGGGTCGCAAGCAAATCTGTTTTACTCCACCTTTCAAGGGTAGGAATGTGATTGAATGCCATGTATGATATTAGATGCAGGAGTCCACTGGGTTAACGGGACTAAATGCAGCAGTTGAGCTCAAATGATTGCACCTCATGCAACATATTCCTGATTAATGTTTTTTTAAAAATGCTGACTGTTGGTAATCAACACTGTTTATTCCAAAGAATTTGCTGTATAACGCAACTAGAAAAGCAATTATTCAATTTGGGCAAGATTCTGGTCCTCTTACCATGACGCTTTGTGAATAATCCCACCGAAGTTGTTATGTTAAATGCTATTTTGCATGGCAAGTAGGGCAGAATTTTTCCCTTTTTTTTTTAATTTAAGAAAGTTGAGTAATATTACATTGTGTAATGGAAAGTAGATTTCATACAGCATTTTTTGAAACCCAGTATTTCTCCTTTGGATTTTCCTTGCAAATGTGAGATACTTAAAATGCATCTTTCTGCTCTAGCCTCTTTTTGCTGAATTTTGGTTGATTGATCTCCTTAATATAATCCTGTCAGCAGGAATACATTGCAGTAAGTAAACGCTGCCCTTTAACTCAAAGCTTCGCAAGTGTTGAGTTTTTCAAGGGTACAACAGTTTTGCTGATGAAATGTAGTCTTCCATCAGTGCAGGCTTGGACAGCAAACAAATGTCATACTGGGGTGTCTAGTTGTGATTTGGTTGCTAGTTTTGTTGCTGGTTTGTTGCTGCCTATGTGGGAATCATCATTGTTTTCTGAACTTCACTGTATGGATTCTGCATGTGAACCATGAAATCTATATGAAAAAGGAGCCAGCTCAAAAGGTTCAAAGGATTTGACCTAAGGAATGGGTAGTAAAGCTTTTGCAACAGAGCCAGGAGATGTACTGAGGTTTCTTAGCTATATTTGAGTTCAGGGATACCCCTCGTAGAGCCCTGACCTGCTGAGTTTAAGCAGCTTCTCTCTGCCTTGCACTGAAATAAGAACCTTTCTTTTCCAGCACTGAGCAGGTTAGTTATTCAGCACTGGGTGCATCCTCCTCAGAGCGAGGCCTAATTTAGCCACTTCAGGTCTCCTGAGATCCATCTGGCATGATGGAAATAAGAACAGCAGAATATGTCTTATGGTTAGTATTTAAAAACTAAGCACGGTCTGTTACCTTCTCTCACCTTAGACTCGTCTGTCTCCCAGAAGGTGGAGTTCTCCCTTTCTGTATTTTAGGGTTTGCCTTGGAAGAGGGCAACTAGCTCATGATTTGTGGAAAATACACTGGAGCCGCCTCTGATGGCAGGAAGAAAATGGGCAGGGTGCAGGTAGCCTTAGTAAAACCGTGGAGGGAAAAACAGAGTTGAGGTTGCAAAACCTGCACGGGGAACTAGTTCCCGTGTTGAAGGCCGTTCTGAACACCGTGCTGCCTGGTGCCTCGCTGCCGGCACCCGAGTTTGGGATTTTGCCGTCAGCTGAGGTGTGCCCACGGCACGCTGCATCCTTATGCAGGGAGGCTGCCTGCAGAGCTTGCAGGTGCCGGGCACGCTGCGGCCAGCTCTGCTTCTTGAAGCGCCTCTCTGTTTGAGGACAGTCGTACAACTTCCAGTTCAGCCGTGGCCGTAGTGCTGCGTTAGGCGCCTCTGGGGGAGCTGGTTAGACCGGCTCTGCCTCCAGCGAGGGCTGAATTGTGCCCTGATCACGGGAGAGCAGCGGGGCTGAACACACAGCAAAGGCATTTGTGATTTCAGACCTTCCCATAGCACGCAACAGGCTGTAAGAAGAAAATCACTTCTAAGCAGAAGGTCTAATGACAGATTTTGACTGAACAATCACAACATTAAAGGCAATCACTATAAAATAACCTCCCACATAAAAACTGTGATTAAAACACTATTAACAAATAGTGCTGTTGCTGTTGCCAGTTACATGCAAGTACACATAACAGTCCTGTACAGATGATTTCCAATCTGAAAAAAATCAATGTCTAAATTTTCATCATCTTTTCCCCTTTTTTGTCTTTTTCTCTCAACTTCATCTGCTTTGACTCTATGTTTTTTTAATGACAGACAAGGCTCAAGGGAGACTATGCCTGGCCTGGTGCCTCAGAGTAACTGGCACCCGCTCCCGAGGGAAGTCTTCTTCCACAAAGATAAGTCTGATACTCTCACATTTTTACTTCTAAATGATCTTCTTCCATCAGAAAGCAAAATTCTTCTCAGAAGAAATAGTTTTGCACATTTTTGGTTCAGAAGGCTCTTACAAGCAGTCTCTTTAAAAAGCTGAGGAGAACAGTATGTTCTACTTCATTTTTTTCAGCTGAATGGAAGCATATTTATTTGGTTTAACTTGACGCCTGTTGCCCTTGAGCTTGTGTGCTGCCTTGGAGCAGTTGCAGTACGGCTCTTAGAGGCTCATTCCTTCTCCATAAGCAGATTCCCTCTGCAGTCTGCATTTCTTAGTGCTGCAGTTACGGGATGAGCTTCCTCACAGGTTAGAGTACCGTAACTCAAGTGGTGAGTGGGTCTGTGTGAGAGAGGCTCCGGGAGAAAGGAGGAATATTTTGAGTAGTTCTGCCAAGAATCCTGACTCATGCAAGCTAAGGGAGTCATGAGGCGTTTGAGTTACAGCTCCTGTGAGAGCAGAGCAGGCAGGCGCTGAGACAGTATGAAACCTTTCTTGGGCTCAACAAACTGAAAATTCTTTATATGTAAACTACAGTTTTTGATATTTCTGTATAAAATACCTCTTTTGAGATTAGCAGGCGTTTTCACATGAATAAATATTTCCTAATGACCTCAGCACATGACTATAGGCAGTTGATTTGAAAGAAGGGGTTTCACGAGATTTCCCTGTCTGTTCTGCAGATGCCGAGGGTTTAGATAAACACCTGAACTTCCACGTATGTATCCAAACTGCAGCAACCAGTGTGTGAGGTTCACCCGTCACGGGTGCTTTGCCCCACCGGGTTTGCAGAGCCGCTGGCGGCCAGGGCTAGGGCTCGCTGGGGTGTCCGTGTTGGCTTCCTTCCTTATGGAATCCAGTTCATGGCATGGCGACGTTACGCTACTGCGGAGAAGTGTTATGTCTTTATGCTGCCGTATGTGGTCTGAGCTTCTTCTCTACAGTTGTGTATCCAAGAGTAACGGGTGGATATGAAAATACATTTTACATTATTGAGCTTTGGGTAACGTTAAGTGCTCATGTTATCTGTGAAAACACCTGCTGGCAAAGCCTGGTATTCTTCATTGTAGGAGAGATAAGAGCCTAGTATAGCATATGGATGTTTTGAGAGATGCGGTGAATCACACTGACTTTCCTTCGGACTACATCCCTAGCTGAGGTAAGCTAAGATCGGCTGAGAATCTTTCTTGTTGTTCCAAAATAAATAGGAGCATCAGTTGAATTAGGCTAGTTTATATCTATTTGTTTTCTTAAATTGGCATGGGCTTGTGCCACTGATCGGTTCTGCACTGCTTATCAGTCTTTGTGAAAAGATAAATGTTTTTCTTAGATCTTTGCTGATTAGAGCTGATGCTCTTAGCTTATTTCTGCTACCATGCCCTGCTTTTGGTGTATGTGTTTCCTGTGACTCTGTTTGCAGGAGCTTTGGGAACTCCCCTGCATGCAGGAAGTATTTCTTTAGGCTCATACCAAGGTAAGGAGAGGGAGTGGTACAGAAGCAAACGTCGCTGTTTCACTGGGCATCAGCTGCTGTGTGAGCATCCTCCCTCCTTCCTTTGTGAGCCCTTAGCCTTGACGAATCCAGACCTTTGCCACTTTGCCTCCATCTCATCAGGCTTCTGTGCTGGCTCTCCGCTGGATAGTTGAGGCAAGAGAAAATAACAAGTCTCACTTTGCACAAGTCTGTCAAGTCCCTAACATGCAGCTAGGGATCTCTGGCAGGCAGGTAGCCTGTTCCTTGGGCTTTGAGTCTGTGCTACGGAAGTATCTGTATTGATTCAAAGAAGGCTATATTTGCTAACCTAAATCTCAATACATTTTTATGTGCCTGTTGCAATGTGCCTGAAACAATTAATACTAATTAAAAAAAAAAGCAGTGCTGTCATTTAAGTATATTTCTTTTCCAAGGACTGCTAAGCTAGCAAAAGCTAGCTTAAAGCTAGCTTATTGAAGCTTTGCTTTAATAAGATTATCAGTTCTCTAGCTGCTACTTAGAGATTAAAAATTGTTTTCATTAAATATGTGGATAGATGTTCATAATAAAAAGGCAGTTGATTCCCAAGGAAGTCATCTATGGCCATGGCGCAGGTGAGAGCTCCTCCGTGTTGCTTTCAGTGGGCTCGTGGGCTGGGTGAATGTGGCTCCTATCAGAGACCGTGGCCAAGCTCTCGCTGAGCTGAAGCAGCACTAGCACTTCAGCAAGTGTACCAAGAGCCAGAAGGCTGGGACGTGTGAGTGTGCCCTTAAAGGGCTTTTTCCTTTGCCTCCTTTCATCTACATGACACGCAGGGGAAGGGAAGGGCATTCTAGTTTCAAGCATCAAATGTAGACACTGGCTTGGTCTCTGGCATTATCTCGGGAGGTCACCGTAAGGAAAAACCTGTACTAACACAGCAGACAAGCATGGTCATGAGCTCTGCTGTGAAGGTATCCACAGGGTTAAGTTTTCAGCACTGTTCTGGTCTTGGCCCACAAGCTTTCTCATGGATAGTTCTTGGCAAGTTTAGGAGGTTGATATGTCCAGGAGCTGTTCCCAGTAAATAACTTGGATATGGCCTTTCCTAAGGAGTGGAAGAGTTCAGCTGTATGGACACAATTTGTGTCATGCTACTTGGCCTTAGTGCTAGACAGCAGTAAAAATGTATTTTTTTAAATAAACACTGTTTATTATAAACACCCACAGAAGTGACTAATGTTAGAGAAAGTGAAATTCTGCCCCACCCCGTTTTGGATTCAAAATGAAAGAAAAAAGTGCAAAACCCTTGAGCAAAGTGTCCTTGTGTTTCTGTATACTCCATTTTTACAGTTCTAAAACGTATTAATTATCATATAGGAATGCTGTTCACTATCCAGGACTGAAAAAGATCTTGGATGCATCACTTCAAATTCCCATTTACAGCTTCATTAAAGGGCCTAGTGTCCCAAGGTCTTCTCAGTTACGCCATGTGAAGGTGACTGTAAGCACAGTGTATTACCAGTGGTCTCTTTACTCTGACAGATTAGTCCTGATAAGGATCAGTCTCCAGCTGTAGCTGACAGGAATTATCTGTTTGTGGCTGGTACCTGACATTTCCATATTCATTTCTAGCTCCCAGGGGATGCAAATGATGATGCTGGTTTTGTGCTGTGACCAGCAAAGATGCAGTGTGATTGTTAGGTCTTGGTATAATGTTAAACATTTCCAGCCATCCACCAGCCCTCATTAGTTTAATATGTTTTTTACAAGACACTAATCAGTCTAATTAGTATTGTGTTATCAATGCTTTATCATTTTATAGCATCAGCAATTAAGTATGTTTTGTAGATGTTTAGTAATACAGATAGGATATATAGATGAAGACGCATGATTTCATTAGCACGAAATGGAACTCAGGAAATCTTTTACTTGATAAAACTTCACTAAGTCTGTGAATAACATCAGCTATGACACAACCATGAAAAAAAAATGACACTTTTGTTGTGTTTTATATATAAGAGGCTTACTAAAATATTGGAGCTATGTGTTAGCTGAATCTGTGTAAAGCAAATATAGGTAAGTAGATGAAACTTTTGAAACCGTAGTAGTAGCAAGTGTATTTGAACAAGCAGATTGGAGAACAGAAAAATATTTTAGGAGATGAGAGGAAAAGAGAAGTTAAACAATTCAGTAGAGAGAGTTCCTCAGAGTTCAGTAACATAGGCCACGTTTGGCTGGGGGAGGCGGGGAAGGAATCATAGACATCAAGGTAAACAGAAAAGGACTAAAATACAGCATGATTTTATGAAAAATACAGCATGCCAACATAACCCAAAACATGTTGCTGTCGATTTTATACGCAAGGGAAATGCAATATATCTCATTTTGATAGACTTCAAACGGGCATTTTTGATGCTGTGCCAAAATTGATCATTTGCAGAGGTGGAGAGGAGTATGGCTAGCAGAAGATGTGAAAGGTGTTTATGGAACCCAACACGAAGGAAAAGGCAGTGTGTTGTGCTGCGAGGGGAGGGACTGAGCCAGAGAAAGATGTGTGTGGGTTCTGCAAGGATCAAACTCAAAGCAGTGTTGTTCCATGTTTTTATTAAGGCTTTTGGCATAGGAAAGGAGTTTGTTAGAAACATTTCCTTGTTACACAGAGATACGGAACAGCAAAATAGGGAAAGGAATTGATATACTTTAACCAAGAATAGGGCAGTTTTAAGGACCAGAGGAGGAGAAACCTGGTTGAAGTCAGAAGGGCAAAGCAGTATGCATTCAAGAGGGACATTGCAAAAGAAAAAAATATATATATATATATATATATAAAAGCCAGGTACTAGTCACTGGGAAGGAAATGAAGAGGGATAGGGTTTTGAGAAGGTATTTGAACACAGAAGCCTATGATCCAGCAAAATGATGTAGACAGGAAATGTCAGTGATGTCAACGCAGGTATTTTCTATTCAGTAAAAAACCTAATGAAGAAACTGATTCCCTGCAGTCGGAAGGATTAGTCCAGATTCAGACTGGAACTGCTGCAGAGGAAAGCTGCCAATTTCTGCGTGCAGGCAAACAAAAGAATTCCACTTTGTTTAACCTTGCAAAATGAAGATTGAGAGCAGATATGATTTAGTTTTGTTAAGGCGATAGGAATGTACACCAAGTGTAGAGAAAAAGCCACTTAAATGGCAGGAAAATGTGAGCCCAAGCAGCTAGGGACAGAGTGCAGAGGGAAGGGAGAATAGCGAGTGTGAGGATCAAGGGAGCAAAGGTTCCCTCATTGAGGAGGAGGCGAGGGAGCATGGTTATTCAATCCTGAAAGGCTGGAGAGAGATACGATGGTTCCCTGAGTCCAGTGGAGAAAGGGGAAAGAGGGAGAGCCATGATCCAGACGGAAGAAAGAGCTTGTTAGGCTAAGGAGCAAAGCTGGCCAAATAAAGGCATGTAAAGCGGCTATATGTACATTTGGGGTGGGAAAAAGGAGGCGTTTCTGTCCTTCCCCAGCTCTGGAATATGCACCTGGACACAGAGTAACTGTGTATGTGTGTGTGAGGACAGGTGGGAAGGTAACTTTCCTGTTTTCAGTGATTACAGTGGCATGGCTGCCTGAATAGCAGGGAACTGGATTGAAGGGAACCAGGAAGTTCCTCTCAGCCTGATATTACTGTGATTTTTTTTTTTTTTAAGAAAAACACAAGATCCAGAAATGCCTGTACTACGAGGTCTCTCTCTTAACTCCTCCTTTCTAGCATTTGCCATTTGAAAATAACCAACGTATTCTGTTTACCAAAGAGCAAATGCATTCCCTGAGCTGCATTGGCATGTGCTTAACATGGGCATTTTTGCTTGCATCTGACTTTGGCAATCACTGGAGGAGAAGGAGATTGTGGGAGCAGATAAGGGCACAGGGAATGAATACTGATGAAGGCTTCCTGTGGCCTTCCCATATTGAGGGGAGAGTGTGAAAACCCACAGGGCAATCTGAAATGCAAATGCTAGACTCAAGGTATTTTGGTTATTCATTGCCGCTGAGCAGGGCGCTGCTGGAGCCTGACTTTTGTTCTTATTTCCTCTGATGCTTTGACATGAATTGAATGTCATTTTGGGGGCAGCAAATGTGGCTCATTCTAAGGTCTGTTTAGGGTCCCCAGAATAAAGGAAAGTGCTTAACCAAGCTAAGCCTAGCAAACATAATTACAGGGAAGACAATGTGAGCGACCCAAGATAGTGAGAGTAGTAAACGTTCAGATTAATTTTAGATGAATTTGGCTTAAATAAATTAGACTGAAGGCAAATTACAGAATCAAATTCATGGATGCTGTATTTAACATATCTGATCACTGAGTGTCTTTCAAAATAGGTAAGTCTTTTTACGCTACCCAGCAGAGTTACCTTATTTTGAATTTTCAAGGCACGTAGCCAGGGCAAGTTAGATGGAGAAGAACCAAAACCAATGTTTTGACACCTTATTTCTACTTGCTTTATAGTTGATCTAAAGTGAAATGCTAAATGATATTAGAGGCACTGCTATAGAGGCAGAGGAAAGGAAAGCCTCAAGGGAACATAAACACTGAAGAGTCAGAGTGTAGGTCAGAAACTTGAATACCACGTTATTGTCACACACAAATGTTACAGTGACAAAGTAATAAGAGGACAGAAGGGAATGGGATGAGTTATTGGAAAATGACCTGGAAATGAAAGCTGAAAATTCCAGCATCCCAGAAAGTTTTGGCAAATGCCCAATTTAATTAGCTTTTAACAGCAGTCAGCATTAACAAAACTGAAATTAATGTTTAAAAGAAGTTGCTAGAGATGCTTAAGGATATATAACTCTAGTACAGATGTGAGTATTGAGTGGAATTGCACTGATCCAGCAGAAATCCCCTTAATATTCTTTTTCCTGGTCCATTAAACAGAGGGTTTAAAGATGTCCTAAGTGTTGTTACTATTAAAAATATAATTATGGGTATTAAAATAGTTATTATGGAAGCTTTAAATTAGCAACAGGAATAAAAATGCATCTGTAAATCAAATACATACATCCGTTTCTCTCTGTTAGAAAACATTTTGTAGAAAGAGAGGCTAAGTTACACTATGCTTTCTATCTCAGAAGGAAAGAAGTTCTCTCCGTTGACCTCGCATTCAAATAGCAACAGGCTAGTTTGCAGCTTTGCCATGGGAAATGAGTGGGGTGGTGAGCGCCTAAGATTGCACTTGTCTTCTCACCAGTAATATAAATTTCAAAAATCTTTATTGGCAAGGTACTGCGCGCCTGTGATGCCCAAGGTAATACCGAAGTAGATCAAAGGGATCGAAGTATTTGCAGGTATGTGGCCACGCAGCGCTCACGCGGCGCTGGCCATGGAGAAAACCCTTGTTTGGGGGGAAAAAGGGGAATAGCATTTAAAAAAAAAAAAAAAAAAAAGGCAAATCAACATTTTTTGTCTGATTTCAAAACTACATCTCAAAAGTTTTTTTTTTCTTTTTCTAAATTATAAAACAGTAAATAGGGGAAGTTTTAGTGTCTCAACTTGGCCCTTGAATGCATTTCTTGTACTGTACGTTTTTGATAGGTTTTCCAGTGTATTTCAGATTTCTTTTACATTTGATCTATTTTGTGTGGGAGGGTCTTTTTCACTTTGGATACTAGAGATGGGGGCATTGTGCAATTTGTCACCATTTTGCAGAGCGCAAATTTGCACTGAAGGAGTTGTAAAGCTTTGAGTGGAAGTGAAAGTTTCAGTTAAGAGTTTTCCGTTTGGAAAATGCCACTGGAAATGATCCTTCATGGGAACAGGAAGAGATTTAATTGCTGTAAAGGCTTTAACCCCTTGAAGGTGTTGCAGAAGCCAGAGCTGCGCTGGCCAGCAGTGCTCGTGGCTCCCGTTGGCGGCCCAAGGCAAGGCCGGGCCTGGCGGCGCGGGCAGGGCCGAGCCGGGCCGGGCTCTGCGCTCACTCCAGGGATGGGTGCGCTGGGGTGGCCCGGCCCGGCGGGCGGAGGCCTGGAGCCTGTTGGGCAAGTTTGAAAAGGGGGGCTGGAAGCCAGCGGAGAAGCGGCGCGGGAGAGGGGGGCCCTGTGAGCGACGCCCTTCCCAGGGCGTCTCCCGGATCCGGGTGCAGGATCCCACCGGCCTCCTGCACACTGCCTGCCTGCCCAGCCCCCTGCACTCCCACAGGGCTGGCACAGCAGAGCCCCCTCCGGAGCGCTGTGTTTATCCGCATCCCTTCAGAGCAGCCTGGAAGCTCCTCTCCAGACCAATGCCTCCATCTCCCGCTGCCCGAGGCAAGTTGGATGGGCCTGGCTTAAGCTGCAAGTGCAGACAATTTGCGTGCACCCCTGCTCTTCCAGCTTCCCTAGGGCAGCTTTGCATAGCCGGGCAGTATCCTGGCAAAGCTCCCTCCTCTGCCTGGATAGCGCCCGCAGCTACTGCAGCCTCCCCTTGGCTCCCGTGCAGGGGAGACTTTGAAAGGAAAGTGACAATGGGAACTGTTTCTGCAGAGTGTGAAAACAGCAGAGAGCAATTACTGAATTTTTGCAGCTGCCTTGGGTAACCTATTTGGCAGTAATTCTGACAGGAATGCCTGAGTGGAAGCGTTACAGGGCAGGCAATAGCTGCCTTAGAGAAAGGAGAGGGGCAGGCAGCGCTGTCGCGCTCCTTTGCAGAAGCAGACTGAAAAACGTGAGGGAAACATTTGCAGGTGGCAGGAGCCGATCTGCTGGGACGTTAAGCAAGGTTAAGGATGTTAAGCTGGGAGGTTAAGCAAGTCAGCCCCAGCTTTGCGGATGGGGCCGACGTGGTGAGAAAAGGAGACGTGAGGGCTCCTGACGCAGGCACCGCTGGCACCCCTGTGCACTGGGGAGCGCAGCAGCAGCCGCAGCTCTGTGGGGAGCTGGGGGACGAGGTTGGCTCTGGGTGCCCTTTGAGGCATCATGTGGGCCCCACGGGGCTCATGGTGGCACAGGAACAAGACATACGTTTTTTTAGGAATGCTGTATTGACAAGAAATTATTTGCAGCAATTCTAAAGTCTGAACAGCTGCTGAAGGGATCTCCCCGATCAGCTGCAGGCCTGTGGTTTGTTTTTGTTAGAACAGGGAGTCCAGTAGGAATGATGTTTTTGAAGAGTGTAGAGTGAAAAGTAAGGGCAGACGTGAGGGCTGTAGTTACCGTGAATGAACCAGCCACAGGCAAACAGAATGTCCACAAAAGACCTTTGAAGTTGCTTAGCTGCCAGTACACGGGTTCCTTGCACGGGGAAGAGAGTACTCGTTGAAAGCAGAACTGTTGTATCATGCCAGCTCCAAGAAGGGATGACATGTGTAGTGGTCAAAACATGGTGGATGGGCAGGGTGAGGCTGTCCTGGAGGTGTGAGTGGCCACGTTACTCTGAAGCGGGAAATACGTGTCAAGATCTCACGTGTGTAAAGGTTTATGGAAGCCTTTCCCTCCTCTTCCACTGCTCTTCCAACTCAGATATGTTTTGAAAGACTTAAATGTGAGAGCAGAAGGCCTGGAATCATAGAATCATAGAATGCTTAAGGTTGGAAGGGACATCAGAGGTCATCTAGTCCATCTGGGTCGTTAATGAATAAGTTGAACAGGACCGGACCGAGGACCGACCCCTGGGGGACACCACTAAGTACAAGCCTCCAACTGGACTCCGCACCACTGACTACCACTCTCTGCATCCTGCCACTGAGCCAATTCCTAATCCACCTCTGTGTCCACTCATCTATCCCACACCTTCGGAGCTTGCCCAGGAGGATGCTGTGAGGGACGGTGTCAAAAGCCTTGCTGAAGTCCAGATAGATGACATCCACCGCGCTGCCCTCATCTATCCACCTAGTCACTCCATCATAGAAGGCAATCAGGTTAGTCAAGTATGATTTCCCCTTGGAGGCCTAGGATTTCATATTCTTCTAATGAATCACATTACATGGCTCTTGTGCTAAGCTATCATATTTAAGACACCATTATACCATTTATAGCTAGTTGTCAAGATTTCCTAATGAGAAGTTAAAATTACAAGGTGTTTCCGCACCATTTTATTTAGATGTCTAAATTGTGGTCTCAGTGCACATTTGCCATGCAGGTAATGGTGTGCCTTTGTTGAGAGAACATCATAAAGGGCCTTGAAAGTGTTAAGGCAACTGGCTCCGTGTTTTATAGCCATGTAGATGAACCAATGAATTACGGAGATAAATCAGTCACCTGAGAAGGATTTATGGACCAAATGTTGTTGAAGGAGTCTCTTGAGACACCAGCCCCAAAATTTAAATACAACTTGGATCCTTTGAGGTGCTTGAAAATTGAGTCCAACACAATTTATTTAACATCAGTGAGGATGTCAGTGACAGAATTCAAAGCACTTAAGTTATGTCCTGTTCTGTATCTGTTGAATAACAACCCTGTGAAACTCTGACTCACGTTTACATTATATTCATCTTGGCCGTGCCACTGCTGCTGTTTAAGCCACTGGCTATTCATGCCCATGTGTAGCCTAATGCACGTTCACTAGGTGTTCTTAAGAGTGACCCCAAACATTTATGGATAGGCATTTAAGCAAGACGCTTTCTCCAAGTTGCAAAAAGCAGTTGCATCACCTGTATGTCACCAGATAGAAGACAGGATGAGCAGGCAGCTCTCATAGTTACGCATGACAGAGATTTTATGTTTATTTTATATGTGGGATTGGTGAGGCGTGTTGATTATGATTATTAATGAACTCTGAGTTTACAATATAAAGCAACATATGGAAACTGATGATAAAACTTTACTCGGTTAGCCACTGCAGATCTTTCTAGGTTCCTTTAAATCTTCAGGAAATCCCAACGTGGCTATTTGTATTACTGGTCACTCGGATTTGTGCACATAGTGCTTCTAGTATAATTGGTTATGGATTTAAAAACTGAATGCATTTTTCACAGATAAATATCTGCACAGTAAATATGTGCAGTACTAAAAAAAAAAAAAAAAAGAAAAAAAGGCATCTTAGATGTGAGCATGTGACGTTTTCAGATATTCTTGATATTTGTCCCAGAGTTTAAGGTTTTCAGTAATGAAAGGATAAAATATTTAATTCATAGCAATCAATTTGTTAAAGATTTTTGTGCAGTCATTTTTATGGCTTCTAAAAGTACTAACATTGTTGGAGATGAATTTCAATGTTAAAATGCAGGTGGTTTTTTAGAGGACGGTTGGAAATCACAGCCTACAGATATCTGTCAGCAATTGGAAAAAAAAATCCAAATCCAAACTTAATTTCTTTGAAAGAGTGACTTTCTTTTTCTAGTGAATGCAGCATTCCCAGCAGAGCGGCACTGATGCAAATCCATCAGTTTAAACAGTCTGAGCTACAGTGACAACAGTGTCAATAAACAGCAAGCTGACACTGAGAAAGAAAGTACACCCGTTTCACATTGGCTCTGATAAGCTGCTTAGTTACTTTGCAGATGACGGACAGGTTATTTCTGATTATGGCAGTGCTGGCTTTAAAAGGCGCGCACATGTACACACACACACACACACAAATCACAAGAGCTGTGAAGCTTTGAAGTTTAGAGTCCTGCCGCACAGATGGGATGCAACCCCTAGGAAAACATATGGAATGAAAAGGAAGATTGAGTGGGGGAGCACACTGTGTGGCTCAGTGCACAGATCTGCTCTCTCCCGTGGAGAGGAATGGGACAGCTGTACAAGGTACCTGTCCTTTATAATTGTAGAATCACGTCAGTCTTGGCTATGTCTTGAGTGCACTCTTTGACCATGGAAGTGGTTTTTTAAGAGGAAAAAAAGAAAGAAAAAAAAATGAAGTCTTCTCTAGCCTGACTCCCCACAAAGATTGCTTTTGTTAGTGCACCATACAGCGACCCCTGAGATGCCTCTCTGGTGCTGAGATTTTCCTGTTGCCATGTTGAGAAGGCCTCAGTAAAAGAGATCTTAACTTTGTTCGTATTCAGGTGGTCCTATTGGCAGAGCAGTCGGTGAAATGAGAGAACAGAAGAACAGCAAAGGTAACTTTACTCCATCACAATATTAAACCCAGATGAATCTAGCTGAGCTTCTCCTTGTATAGTTTACAGTGACCTCAAATGTGTCCCAAGGAAAACAGCTTTTAATAATTCTGTCAATAGAATTACAGAAAATAAGACTTGCTAAGGAACCTCATCCATTTGGCCATTTTTCTTTCAACTCAACAGTTAAGAGAGAAGGGAAGGGATTGGATTGGCAACACTGCAGGGCATAACCTCTGCGAAGGGGCTCTTTCCTACGCTCCTGTGTGTCAGACCAAAGTATCCTGAGCAGTCCGAGATACCTATTGGTTCTGCGCCCAAACAGCCCTCTTTCCAAGGCTACAAGTTTGGGTCCCATAAGTCTAGGAAATTCAGAAAGGTTAGAATGTAGATTCTACTAATGCAGAAAACACTGAATATTGAATATTATATGTTTGTGTATTTATAGATATAAATGTATTAAATGTAATCTGTAATCTATGGCCAGTTCACATCTCTAGTAGAAGAAATTCCTGTAGTTAGGTATTTCCTATGGTACTTATTCTTTGGTTTTGAAGAGCACCCAGGTGTAAGAGATATGTGGTTTACGCATACAGCTTTGCTAATATGAAAACAAATGCAGCAAATAGGGTGCTAAGGCCACCAGTAGTGCTGACGTGTCTGTTGAGCTGCTGTGCTGAAGTTAATGGTCGTGGAAGCTCTTGCAAAGAATGCTAAAAATATCATTCTAACAATTGGTAAGATTTACTATATAAATAGTCATATGCTATGGAAGTAAGCAAACAGCATTTTGATTCATTCATTTGGTAAACATTACTGAATTAAAGCTGGAAAAGAGCTACTACTTTCATATTTGAAAATTTATTTGCTTTGAATGATCTACATATATTTAGAAAAGTCTGCAAAGTGATAAAAGGAACTTCTGGGATATAATTCTGTTACAAAGAAAGCCATTTCATTGAAATTACTTCTTATTGAACAAGAGCCTCTTGGGGAGGTAGCAGCAATTTCCATCCAAATAAACCAGAGACACATTGTAAATTACATTGGCACAGAACCTAATAGCCAGGCAAACAAGGTTTAGCCTGACATTGCCCCTGGAAGGATTTTACGGATGCAGCCTCCCTGTCAGATGGGGTAGGCTCTGACAGCGGGAGCTGGTTGATCCCTCTCCCCTGCCTGCAGAGCAGCTGCTGCAGTTACCCCGCAGCGAGCGCAGCGCTAAGAAATACATGCAGGCTCGTGCACTTCACCCAAAAAGCTTTACACAACGGAACAGGGCTTTTTGCAACGTTCCTGTCATAAAGCTTGATGCTTGTTTTTCACAAGGCAAGTAGAAATGTGGCCGGACAATGGCATGGTTGGCACCAAGCAGCAAAATTCCATGTCCTTCTCTGCGTGTGTTTGCAAGCATAATGAACGCTTCTCCCATCTATTTACTGTGAGAAAATTCTGTAATCCTTAGTCAACTAAGACATTAAATGAAGCTAATGAGACCAATAGTGTTCAAGTTTGAATGTCTGAATGAAGTCTTTAAATGTAAGATTGGCTCTTCAGAGCTGTTAGCCCTCGAATTTAAGAATTGCAAGTGCTTAGAATCGCCCTTTTGCAAGAAATGTCTAAAAGCAGAGTCAGTTGGGCCAGGACAGTTTGCCACAGGGCAGAAATAGGGGAAGAGCAATTGGATATAAACTGACTGTCTGCAAGTCCAGCGATACAACATTGGGTAAGGCTTTGCTAAGCTTAGCTGTTTTGATTCTCTTTACTTTGTCAAAAGGCTGAAGGAATCAAAAATGCTTCTTTTCTTTTAAAATTTACAAATTTGAGACAAAATACTTAATCAAAATCGTTAAGTTTTTCACTGGTTTAAAAAGTTTACTCACAAGCAAGTATTGGAATTACCTTTTCTTTTCAGGGAAATTTTGATTTTTTGGAAACTGATTGGTTACTAAGTTTGGAAGTTGATGGGTTACTAAAAAAAAAATGTGGTTTTACAACTGTCTATCCTTGGAGAATGGCAGAATTGTTAGTGCCCCACTATTTGTGGAGCTCAAAATTGGAGTTGCGATTCTAAAAATTAGCTGACAAGTGAGCCCTGCCAGAGGTACTTAATGAATGAAAGAGCAAGGTTTTAGTCATACAAGGGCATTTTTCAATGTTATGATCAATATATTTGCAAGTTATCCGTGATTTCCATGATATCCATTCATGGAATGGATACCATGATACCACTTCATTAAAGCCTGTCCATTCTGCAACTGCTTTTGCATGCCAGTCACCATGGATCTAGTGAAGCAGGAGAGCTACAAATACCAGATCTACACTTAAGTTTTTGTACTAAGTTAAAGCATTCACAGACCCACAAATCTTCAGACTACAGATGAGTCTCCCCCTCTCTTCATATCCCTTGCAAGTTCATACCTACAGCCTCACCACTCATTTTTGGCCAGGCTGAGGAGACTAAATGAAGTGGTGAAGCAACTGCCTAAAAAGAGCCTAGTTTTTAAGCTTAGGCAGCACCAGGAATCGGTAGGTGTCTTACATGACTCTTTCCAAATGCTTTGTGTGTTCTTTTGCGTTAGGTCAGGAATCTTCTAGAATCTGATCTTTAGCTCATTTCTGATAATTTTCTATGATTCTGGTTGATAGGAGTTCGGGAGAGAGCTTGAAGTTAGCTTCTCATAGAGGGTGGATGTCAGGTGGCTGGGATTTTGCTCCTGTCATTGTTATAATGATGCGGAGATTTTTCTTACCTATCTAAACTATGCATTGTCTGAAAAATATTCAGAATATTTTCCAGGCTCTAGGAATTAAAGCTCAAACCATTTAATCTTCAACAATTTTGTTATTTTTGCAAAAGCGAAGCAAAGGCTAGTGTTGGAATCAAGTAATGTCATTTAAACCATGCAGTTCTCTCCCATATTTGTTATCCTAAACTAGATCATTAGTAAAAATAAAATCTAAAAGTTTAGGACCTTGTCCTACATTCACTCTTTACTGTTACACAGATTTTCAGGAGTCAGAGTGAGAGTCCACAGATAAGGGTAAAACCAAGTTTCGATCCAAATTTTGACCGTATATACAATGTATGGATCAAATTTTTAAAGAAGTGCAAAGAAATTAGATCTTACACTGACTGCCAGTAGCTGTTAAGAAGGGGTCCAAACAGACTGTCAGATGAAAGAGAGGGGTCTATATCCCAAATACCTGTCTGGCATCTCCAAGCTGTTGCACCGGCTAATTTAGACTGCCTAAATTGCATCCCGCAGTCGCCCTTGGGAGCCGAGGGCGAAGCTGCTGGAAAGTCCTCACAAGGAGGCGGCGACTGCCGGGAAGGAGGAGTTAGAAATCCCTGGCAAAGGGAGTGCCTGGCTTTCCAAGTCCTTCCAGAGTCAGGGTTTGTCTGTCTCCTCCAGGTTCGGTGCAGAGAACTGGAGGCCTTCCCCCAGGAGAGGAGCCTGGGGACTCCCCCTCATTACAGCGCGTTGCTGGGAGAGGAGGGACCCCTGATGTTGTCCACGATAACCCCCTGCAGAGCAGGTATCTGGGGAGCAAGATCAAAAAAAAAAAAAAAAGAAAAACTGAGCAAACAGGTTGGAGCCTGAATCTGTAATTCGGGAGTTGGGGGAATCCTCAGCTCTAATCCCTGTCCCGAGGACTTCTCTGCATTTTACGTGAGCCAGTCTCTGGTTAAGAAAACAGCCCGCTGGTAATAACGTAGGGAGGAGGCAGCTAAGAATAGGTGCCGAACTGGGTGCTGCTTCTTCCCTAAGCTGAAAGCCAAGCCCTGAGGAAAGGCCTTCCTGACACGGCCCTGTAAACAGCCGTGTTACACCGTGAAGCACCACGTTTGGCTACAGCTGCCTAATAACTGTGAAACAAACACCCTGGGTGCCGTAACAGCAGCGATTCCTCCCCCGGATCCAAACTGACTCCAGGCCAAATGCTAAGGCTGTGCTTGGTCCCTACAGCTGAATAATCTGATTTTCTGATGAAGAAATGCTCTTCGGACTCACTTTCTCTTATTGCTGTGAATGGTATGAGAGCAGTAATTATATATTAAGAAAACAAAAAAGAACCTTAAGTCAAAAGGAGGGTTTTTTTTAGCTGTAAGTTGAAACACCATTGAAGCAAAATGAAGGCAGGAATGAAATCTCGGAATGCAGCTGAGTTTTGCGACAGGACTCTCAGGCCCTTCTGATCTTTTCCTGATGTGCTGGGAAGGAGCAAGAGAAATACAGCACTCTCCATAAAGATTTATCTTTCTGGAGGTGTGGATTTATCTTTATGCCGCTGTGGAAACCATGAGACAAAATGAAAACACTGTAAAGAGGGGGAGAGAGAAGTTAGTCATGCTGTTTTTCCATTAAAAATGCTCACAAAGCTATCTTTGGAATCTTGTGCCATCTGCTGTTAATCAGTCCCCGTTAAATAAGTGATGGCACCATAAAGATGTAGCAGCCCATGCACTTGCTGCTTGTAACTTGGGATTTTGCACATTTGTAGCGTGCTCTTGCAGCTTGTGAAGAAGCCCTGAGGAAATACGGTGGTATCCGCCAGCTTGTGTTGCAGAAACAGTCGCTGAACTCGAGCTCGGGCCCTGCAGCCTGTTCCTGACCCCTCGCAGGCTTTAGGCCATCCTGTCTGCCCGTGCTGGGTTTGCTTTCTTTTTCTCACTCATTCTCTAGTCGGGCACTTGCAGACCAAAGATGAATTAAGCATTTAGCAGGCAGCGAGCCATGCAGTTATTCATTACAGGAGACAATTAAACAGAGCTAACGTTATTATTTGTTAAATTAACTCCTCATTTAACCATCTTAAAAGACTTTCCACAAAGACGTTAACAGCAGCTAATAAAACAGCTCATCTTTGGTTCGGCTAGAGCTTGTTGAGTAATGAGACGTGAAATTTGAAAGAGAAGTTCTCCCAGCCGGGTGAATACCAAAACTTCACCTTGTGAGACTGGGATCAAATCTCAGAGCAAAGTTGAAGCATTCTATCTCTAAGTTTGAATAGATACTAAATATTTTGACTGTTGGAGAATACGTTGCTTAGTTGGATTAATTTGTGTCTGGATCCAAGTCTCCCTAATTACCCAAGCAGAATGGTGGCATGGGGTGCAGAGTTCACCTTGAACTGCTACAGAGTTTATCTTGTTTATCTTTTTTGTTTCCTCTTTTCTATTCCTTTTATTCACCTTTAGACCTTAGGGTTTTTTCTGTTGCTCAGTGCTTTTTACCATTGCCAGTTGACCTTCTGGCTATTTCTACTGTGTTTTTCAACTGGAAGTTATGGAATGCTACCTTAAAATTATTTTTTCTTTCCCTGCAACTCAATGCTCAGTAACAGTCAGCAAAGCAAGTAGGTTTCTAGGCATTGTTGGAAATCAGGAGAACAAAAATGAGGTGCTTTTTATATCCATGTAGAAAGTCACTCGAAAGAACTCAAAATGATACAAATCAGGGTTTCAAAGGGTGAGAAGAGGTATAGAATTACTTCACTGTGAAGGACAGATAAATAGGCTTTTGAATCCGGATGTGGAACAGTTGAAGGAAATTGTGATGGGGATTCAGAAATCCATGAGTGGCCTAAAAGTTTTCATTGTTTCTTCTGCTTTAAAAACTTGTAAGTGAATCTAGTAGATCATAGCTTCAAAGTCCCCTGAGGAGTTAGTACCTTACACATTTGTAGTTGCACTGTGCAACTCAGTGTGTGGAGACACTAAGTTTGTCCTGATTCAGAGACAGGACTCACATTGTTGTGAAAGGAAAATTCATCAAGTGTTTTTAAATGCCGAGTTACCATCTCTGGCTCAAAGCATCACTCAGCTACAGCCTTCTGCAGTGTGGGCAATGCGCAGGAGAAGTGTCACTTGGGTTGCTTTTGTGTTCTTATAGTCTCATGGTTCACAACTGCTTTTTGTGATGTTCAACCGCCTTTCTGGTGGTTTGGGGGATGGAGATCTGAGCTTCATGGATCTCTGTTCAGATACAACTATGTCCCAAGGAGCATGCAAGAGCTATTGGATCCTACCTTTTTTAGTAGCATGGGTTCGTCAGCCTACATAGAGTCTCCCAGAATCAATCAGTTCTTACTGGAATTTAGTTTTCTAGTACCTGTCTGTTCATCAGAGATGCCGTGTCCTAATGGGGCCCAGTAGAACCTCTTCTGTTATCTCTTTTCCCAAATGTGATTTTGACCACAGTCGCTTCCAAATTTCACATATTACCTCTATTTTCTTCTTTTCTATATTAATTAATGTACAATTCCATTGTATCACTTATAATTTCTTATGTTATGTGAAAAATAACATTTGAGATTGGACTAGATGATCTCTAAAGGTCTCTTCCAACCTTAATGATTCTATGATTCTATGAAAAATATAAATTCCCACAAATAGGTCAAGTCACAGTTGTGATTTAGCTTTCATTGTGCTTTGGGTATCTCTGTAATTTCTGTTCTTAAATCGTACATCACTTTTAAAGTTCTTCTCTTTTTTTGATAAAAACATTTGCATGTTTCTATCAAAGCAGTATTCTACTAAAAAAAAAAAAAGAAAGAAAGAAAGGGGCTAGCAGGCTGCTCAGTTACCCTGTATGAAGACCATTGCAAATGATCAGAGATAGATCAAGTGTCTTATTTTTTGCGCAAAACTCCCCAACTCCCAAATCCTCAATGCTTCTCTTGAACAAATAGCCCATAGACTCTTTTCTAATATCATGTACTATTTGATTGAAGTTGATTTGATTGAAAATTTAAATTAGAATTACAGGAGAAATTACACATAGAATGAGGCTGCAGTGGGTGTGAAGTGTTGCCTACATTTCTGCTCACATGCTGCCCTTCCTGTTAGGAATGGCTTATAACTATGGGCTTTGTGACCCTCCATTTGTCTCTTTGAAGGTCAGAAAAAAAGAAAACCCTAATTGGATTTGTTTGTTTCAAAACATGTGCATAGTTTAATTGCCTTTTTTTTTTTGGTTTTAGACTTCTTTCTTCTCGCGATACTTGTCAATACATATTATTACAGAATTAATTTAAAATTGAAATGGGAAAAAATGCCAGGTTCTTTTTACTAGCGGAAATAAGCTTTCATTGAGGCTTTTTTATTATTATATTTATTTTGATCCTAGTCATAAAAATTGCTGGAGTTCTTATATCCATTAAGATTATGTCTGGGATTCAGTGAGATTTTCAGGACATCGTTTTCAGGATCCATCCTTTGTTTCATTGAGTTTAGACTTTGCACAAGCTCATACTAGAAGTATTTACAAGATTCATTATGCCAGGTAGGAGGATAATATGATCTTCTTTTTAAGTGCCAGTTGGGTTATACTAGGGTAAAATGCTCCTCCCTCGGTATAGGCTGTGATGCATTAGGAGACTCTCTAATATAGTTTTATATATATATAAATATATAAGTTACACTTAGAAAAAAACAGACATTTACATCAGCTTATTTTCTTGCTAGGTTGCTGTAAGGTAACAGTACTACTTGGATTATACCAGTTGGCGACCACTGAGTAGAGGATCTACTGTTTTTCACTCTCCTGTAAAACTCGTAGTTGAGCAAAGATGCTGTAGAAACAGCAGTACTAATTGCCACTGCCATTTTCACCTGCTTTTCTCTTCCAAAGAGGTATAGTTGGGTTTTGTCTCTTGTTCTCTTCACAGGCTTAAAGCCAGGCAACGGGATTACTGTACTTCATAAAAGCAGATGAGCCTTACGCTGCCTTGCCATTCTTTGGTGTACTGCGCTGCTGTATCGGTGAGCCAAGGACTCTCTTGGGCAAGATGGAGTGAAATGACTACCCATACATTTATAGTGCATTGAAAGCTGAGCAGTCCGGCTGGAGGAGCTGGGCGACCAGCGTCTCGAGGGTCATGGTGCTGGAAGCTTCCTTCAGCGGTCACGGGAGCTGAGGACATTGAGCACGCAGCGCGGCTGGGCCCTGGTGTGTGCAGGGAGGAGAGGACGTCACCCACGGGGAGTGTGGCTGCTGTCCTCAGGTGCTGCTGGTCGGCTCGCAGGGGCTGCACCGGCAGAACAGGCCCAGCAAGCCAGGTGGTGGCAGCCAGGAGGGAAGTGTCGGTGTCCAACACGGCCCGTGCCAGCTGGCCGCTGCTCGCTCCTTGGAAATGGGAACATCCTTTGGCTGGCGCTTTAGCCCACCACTCACAACAGCTGGTCAGAAGTGAGTTTCCAAACGGGGCTGGAAAGGGGCAAACTGCCTGTCTACAAGGAACGAGAAGAGGAGGCAGAATGTGACACCAACTCCCTAGACCAGGGTGGACATGTTTTGACTCCAGCATCTCTGGAATATAATGAGGAATGACAACACTGCGTGTGGGAAAAGAAAGGGAGGTAAATAGCACAAGACAGTATTGCTTGGTGTTCTGTAAGTCCTGCACACAGATGACAGCAGTTTCTTGTGCAAACTTGTCTGAACACAAAGACTCACACATGTTAAGGAGCCTAGAGATCAGCTGCGTTGTGTTTTCAGGCCTTCTCATCTCCACAATTAGAATACTGTTCAAAGGGTTCAAGCTGTGGTTGTTCTGAGTTGTGATCTGCAGTGTTGTTAGTTTTTGCAGTAAAAATGTTTCTTGGACATGTTAGAAAGTAAGCAAGCTAAGTGAAGAGGCTTTGGTGAGGGACTTCTTCAGGATGGGATCCCAGGCCTTGATGTCTTCAGTGAATGTTTTGGCTGGGACATTGAAAGCTGCTCTGTGCAGGGAATGCAGATGGCCTGGACTACTATATCCTTCTAATGTTGGATTGAAGCCATATGGGTCCTCTCTGTGTGGGGGCCAACTGACCACATCCTTGGCATCTCCACCCTCCTCTGCCCTGTGGGTTACAGAGACCTACCACAGAGGTGTGTGCAGGATGCACAGCATGGTGTCCTCACGGGTGAGAGCTTTACCACATACCAGTGGGGGCACCAGTGCAGCTTCACTTGGATACTATGATGCCTTGGTGCTTTGATAGCCCATTAGGTATTTGTGAGGAACCCAAGAATCATGACACAGAACTTGCATATCACCCTAAACTGCAAACTGATGTGCTTGTCCTCTCTGCAGTCACTGCTCTCCAAAAAGAAAAAAGTCTAAGCCTTGTCCCAGGACCTAGAAGATAGGATGGAGGCTGAAATTAGTTCATTTAGATCTTCATGCAGTAAGACACAACTGATAATTCAAAACACAATTTACTGGTATATCTCAAAGGCGTGGGAAGAATGAGGAGGACAAAACACGTCATGTATGCCATTGGGCAAGAGGAGAAGGGAAGGCCTGAGAGAAGCAAGGATGATTTCAAGCTGAGACCAGTTCCAGCACTGATAGTACTGGGTCTGCTTGAGTGTCTCACCATGGCTTAGAGAGTATTTTCCAGGGGAACCTGAAGGGTTCAGGATTTAGGACTACCCTTTATGCATATATAGTGGGGCCAGCTCTTCATTTACTGTTTCCTCAGTATTTTTTATGCTTAAGGGGTGTTGGTGAAACCTGTTTCAGTGTTTGCCCAGCTGCTTGCAGACACCACAGATAACCCTCTCTGAGTTATGAGTACTGAGCTGGCTGCAAACAGTTGCAGAGTGAGCCTACCCTGTGTATTGTCAGGTCAGTGATGAATTTTTGCAATTTTGAAAAAGTAATATAAACCACACACACACACACACACTCATTACAGTACCGTAGATTTAATTAGGAGTGTTCGTAGTGTTTACCTGGGGAGGATGATGCTGTTAACTCCCTGAGCTTACCCATTTTTTTTTCCCTTTGGGTTAATTTATCTTAATTTAATTTCCAAGTGTTCCTCCTGGTGAAGCATGGCATATACAATATGTGCGTGTGCTTTGGCTCTTTCTCAATCTGCTCTATAAAGACTGCTCTCTGTTTGAAAGTAAGGTCATGCAGGTTCCTTCCCAACACTACTGTGCCTAGAGCTCTTTGATGGGGGAAAAAAGAAAAAGAAAAAAGTAGTTGTCCCAGTGATCAGCTGAAGACCACCCACACATCCCCCTCACACATGCATTGCTGATGTGTTTAATGAATATGTAGTAAATTTTAGAGCTGTAGAATTAAATGTGCCTGCAAAGTCACCGATACTGTTGTATTAAAGGCTGATCGTACAACCCCTTTCTTCTACCTGTCTTAAGAAACAACAAAAAAAAAATTGAGGATTGAAAATGTAAGGGCTAACCCTTACATTCTCCATTTCTATTCTTTATTAGATTGCAAAGGAAAAGAAAAATAAATGTGTAGAAGAGGATTAGACAGCAGAAAGTTCTGTGAAAAAGCTATTGTGCTATTGCCACAGAATTTAACGCCACTGGGCTGAGTTACTATTCCCTGTTTCAGTGCTTTCAGCCCTGTGGTCTGCTTGCTGGCATAAGCACTGCTCCATTTATAATGCAGGCATTAAACCAGATGGCCTGGTGTAAGAACTAATAGATGCTGCATAAACTCTTCAGGGAGTCCTCAGATGAGCTGGCATGTGTAATCTCTCCACCTCTTGAGGTTCGGCGCAGAAAGTCCAGCAAGGTAATGGCCCTCGTTCCCGGCAGGGCCCAGGGGAGCACCCTTGGCATCCTGGAACGCTCTTGCCTACACAAACAGCACCGGGAGCTGGGGCAGGATCCTGGAGCACAGAGGGTCGTGCGGGCTGCATTCCTGCTAGGAGAGCTTCAGCTGGCCCAGTACAGAAGTGTACGGGCAGGAAGGCAAGCCCTGCTGTAAGCCACGCGGGGACAACTAGGCATGTCTATCATAGGGCAGCAGCTGTAAATCAGAGGGACAGACACTTGGAACTTCTTCAGTAAATCCCTGAATGCTGATACCATCTGCTTATCTGATGACACTCTCTTCCCTTCCACGAGGCCTTTGTGTTTCGTGATGCCACAAACTGATGCCAGCTCACCTGGGAAGAAACAGTTCAGCTCCATGTTTTACATTTCACTTCTGTTGTACCCATTCCAGCAGTGGGGAGTAGTTGCAGGCATGGCATGGGCACTCCATAGACCTGCAAGAAAGAACTTGCCCTTTTAGGAGGGACTATCTCTTTAGTTTCATGGTAACAACTTTGTCTCTAGTTATGTAGTTCCCAAAGCAGATGCTGATTGGAGAAATGAAATAGTGGGTATCATGGCATGGGTAGTAGAAAGTCTTCCAGAAACAGGCAGTAAGTGGGTGGCGGATGGTGGTGAGATTGAACTACTTATCTGGTGTGAAGTGAAAGAAGGTAGCTCAGAAGGGAGTAATAGCCCTGGGCTGCCCACTTTACCTTCGTTATATACTAGCAGAATTATTTTAAATAAATGGGAGGGGTCCTCAGGCTCATTTCCCATTTCCTAAGGCTTGATTTAAACTAAGATTGTCCTTGAGGCTCAAAAAATTACTAAAGACATAAATACTTTTTCCTTATCTTGCAAATGCTTTGTTTTCTCTGAAAGTGCTGAGCTTTACATCTCCAAGTGGACTTTGCCTCTACCTCTTTCCTATACCCATTCTCAAATTTTTCCAACTATTTTCAGATTGAAAACTGAAACTGTTTCCAAGTGATTGCTCTTCAGGGAAGATGCTTTGGACTTGCTGGTGATAAAAGGTGTTCTCTTACCCTCTTTTTCTTGTTGATATCCACACTAGTCTTGAGTGCTTTATCTAGTGATTCAAGTAATGCAGCTTCTGCCACTTTCTCCCTATTTAAAAGTCTAATAGAATACGCTGTTAAGAATGATTTTGCAATTTCCATCTCAACATTTTTTTTTCTCATTTTCATCCTCGTACTGCAAGTTAGCTATGCCTGTTTACCTTCAGTCCAAATTATTCCAGGGCTCTTCATAGCCTTTCATATGTTACACTTAAGATACACTCCACTACTTTCAATAGTCAACAGTGCAGCCTGAATCCAGTTTTCAGTGTTTCATTAAAATAAATCCCATCAGGCCCAAAAGTAATCATTATTGCTTTTTTTTGACTCCTTCCTAATGTCAGCCTTACTGAGGGGCCTGAGTAATTCAGGAGTTCTTCTAGGGTACAGAAGAAGACATAGCTTGTCCTGCTTCAGTGGCTGTATACCAAGATAATTCCTATCCTGGTTGCTTGCACCTCAAAATTATGTCTCTTACTTCTGTTAACTTCCTCCTTTGGCATTACCAGGACTCAGTTCTCTGATTGTGTAAGGGTGTAAACCTTTATATTCCAGTTAGCCTGCATTTTCTTTATATGGAACCTCATGTTGCCTTTTTGTTCCCTGGTCATTTCTGACTGCTTGAGCAGCTTCAGCAGCAGCTTTCGGTGGTGTGGATTAACGGAGATGCAGCTTCTCCCACAGTAGGACCAAATTGCAGATAGCTGCCACAGCACCAGAGTGGGAAGGGGCAGAAGATGCTATGAGGCTCTGCTTTTACTGAACAGATATATATATAAGGTGGGAAGGAGCAGGGAAGAGCAGAATTCCTGCTCACAGAAGTGAAATGGCTGTTCTGGGAAAAGGGATACTTATTTGCTCTCCAAAGCAACAGGAAGATGCAGAAGATGATGATGTCTTAAGGGATATTCCAGCTTTCCACCCTTCTTCACTATAGCAATTGCCTTTACATAGAATAGTACATAGTATGACACTATATGTGTTTAGAAATAAAGCTGTTGATAAGTAGATTGTCTTCAAGAACATCATCCTGTTTTGTGGCAGTACAAACAGAAAGATGACTAAAATTACCAAATAGCACCTTTCTCAGATTTTAGCCTCTCAGAATAGAAAGACTTATTTTTTCCAGCAAATAATTTCTTAGTAAAACAGCAAGTTTTCCACACAGAAGAGAAGGTGAACTATACATGCCAGGTATATATCAGAAACAGAAATAACACAGATGTTTTTCCTGTCTCTTTGGTACTGTTACTTAATTCAGTACTGTTTATCTCAGCTTCAAAGGCTTGGATGCCAGTGCGCTTTGCAATTAGAGTGGAGCATACCCACCCCGACAGCGGGGTTTGAAATAATTTCCGTTTGCCCTCCCTCTGAAGGCTGTGTCGAGCAGGTGCATTTGATTTTGTGATTCCTCTGGGTATGCAAGGGAGCATGCTGGAGCAGCGGGCGCTCATCATCGCTGCCCCTCATGCCTCTGTAGGCACAAAAAATCTGTGAATATGGGTTCTTGCATTAGTCCCACGTTGGCTGGGATGGCTCATAAAAAGCAGATCGTGGGCACTGAAAGCAAAGCAACCTATACAGTTTTACTTGGAAATGTTTTGAAGTGCCTAGCAATTAATATGTATAGTTAAACAATTAGTCCTTTCATTGCCCAGTAGCCTCAGAAGCAGCCACAAGACACTGTTTTGTACTTTCTTTCTTGAAAAAAAAAAAAAAAAGTCTCCTTTTCTTTGCTGGTATGTCAAAAAGCATCTGGATTTTAATCCTCTGACTCTTCTTGTTTTGAGGTTTAATTTAATTTACCCTTAATGTAGCTCTTTGTGACTCATTACAGGCAGCATGGTAGCCTATACCAGTACATCGCCTGTGGGTATGGAGCTCAGTCGGTAGGAAGGGGCTATTGCAGGTGGTGTAGAAAAAATGCTGTTTAGCAAGGATGATTTGCTTTGGAAATTCCTGTAACTGGGATAAAGGCGAGGGCTGCAGTTCCCAGCGGGGGCTGTGCGGAGCTCCCTGCACCCGTGTGACTCCTAGTGCTGCCGAAGGGCTTGAACTTGAGGGAGCTGGTGCAGTCTGAAGGGAAGGTGCTCATGCCCGAGGCTGCCAAGGAAAGCAGCTTCTCCTTCCCCTTCCCAGTGTGTGCTGGTTTCAAGTGCAGATGGATATGGCTGCAACAGTCTGGCACGGCTGGAGGCTATGGATGTCTGCTGCTGCTGCACATCCCCCCCGGCAGCATTCCTGGTGTCTGTGCAGATCCCGCATGCTCCTAGGCTCCAACATCGAAGGCTTGTTCTCGGCACCACCTCAGGTGGTTTTGTGAAATTAAGGCAACTCAAGGCAACCAGTCTGCTGTGTTCCTGGGGTAGCTGAGAAATCCTTCCCTCCGACCCTAGGAAAACCCTTGGGTGGAGCTCTGCACCATCCTGATTTTGCCTGTTGGCATCATGTGGTGAGAGAGTTTTAGAGTGTACAAGTTGTTGGGCCTCACACTGGCAACTCGTCCATCGTGGTGGCATCTGCTGACTGCAGCAGCACTGCTTAATCCAGTTCCTCAGCTTCTCGTCCACGTTGCACACATCATCTCAACCAGGAAGCAGGTTTTATTCACTTCAGGTGCAAGACAAACCTCTGTGTTAATGCAGCAGAGGGTGGCTGGTGCATAGCAGATTCCCACAGCAGCCCATAGCGTGCTAACCTGCTGTTATTGATACCAACAAGGGATCCAAGGCTCCCTGGGAATGGGATGTTATATGGGCAAACGGGGGCTGTTGCTTCTGCTCGTGCTCCAGGTCAGTGAGAGATGAGCGGCGTCCCTGACATGACCGTGAGCTGGTCAGAACTGAGTTATCCCAAAATTTCCCTTAAAAGGCACACACCAGAAGCTCCAAAGGGCATTACATGAAACTGGAACATGACAGCTTTTGAAATAGAGCGAATTCAGGTGTGCTGGGAGGCACTCAATAAAAACAGAGTTGTAAGCAACTCTTCCCCTTCCCACTCTATCTTGGCACAGCACGTCCTTTCCCTCAGTCGTTCCCTTCAGCTTAGTGACTTTAAATAGCTTCTTGGGCTGCCACAAATTCTACCCAGGGATCGCTGGGTCACTAAAAAGAAGTCTCGCTTTCTCTTATCTCTAAGGCTTGGCTCAAGTGAAGGGTTGCTGCTCCATAAGGAGTCCCCAGGCTTGCTCGTGTGCTCCCTGCTCTTCCCTGCGCTCCAGAGCATCCTGGAGCTGCTCTCGGGACAGGAGCAGGCCCTCCCCCAAAGGTTTTTTTGCCAGCTGGTAGGTCAAGACAAGCAGGGAGCCTTCCTCCTTCCAGCCTGCCTGCGGATGTTTTGCCAGACTGGAGTCTGCTGTGCGCGCTCGGTAAACAAACCAACCAGGTGCCATCAATCAGAGCCTGTCAGCAGGGTGACAGGCCCCAACCAATACAACCACTAACGCAGTTAGAGCGGCCCTTGGAGCCGAGATCTTGTGCTCCGAGCAGAGAAGTATGCAGAAAATGTCTCCAAGGTTAATTCCCTAAGCGCGGAAGAAGCTTTCATTTGAAGATTGATGACAGCTAGTCAAACTGAGCTGTGATGCCCAAGTCCCACCTATTTCTTGTGACCCACAAATTCTTCCAAGTGCTCTAGATCATGCTCTGTCTTGTGCGGTGGTTACCTTGGTTAGGATGTTCCCTTATCAGCTTTGTGCTAGAAGCAGATGTGGTAGTATATACAAAATGTAGAAATTTCAGTTAAGTGACAAAAGCACTTGCTTTTGTCAAGAGTTAAAACATCAGAATTATGCAATCATGTTGCTATATTTTTTTCTTCACAATTTTTAAATCTTGCAACCCATTTATTTAATTGCCAAAAGACAATTGTAGCAGTAGTGGAGAAGTGGAAATGCTCTGTATTTCCACATAGCCTGCCTCTCAGTGTAGCTAATACCCCAATTCACTAACCTCATGCTGTTTAATTTCTGTGAACGTTTTCTCAGCATGGCTAGAAATCTGTGTAGTAGTTCCTGAATTGCAGTTGTGTGTGATTTTATATTGTCCACATTTCTTTTTATAAGGAATAGGATTTCCATACTCATTTTCATAGGTCGTACTTCGCTAAAGAGAAATTGAGATAGATTAGCACTTTTCATATGTGTGTCTTTTTCAATTTACTGCTGCCTGATTCATAAACACTACTGGGTATACCAAGATTTTTGAGGCTTTTCCCCCCTTTTCTTTCAGTACTGAAGAAATACACAGATATAACTTAATTCCCTCATGACTTTCCCCACCAAGGAATAATCCAGCAATTGATTTGATTTGAGAGATTTATCTTCTTCTTCTGCTTTGTTAGGTGTTTCTGCTTTAAAGAAAGAAACTGGGACCAGAGGGGATGTTCATATCATTTGTTGTGCCCAAAGTGGAACCCGAGTGTGCCCTGAAAGAGTCTGCAGTAAAACCGTAACAGTACAAAAGCCAATTCTTGGCCCCCCTAGACCATGGTCTCCAAAGACACTGCTACGCTAGCATCAACGTAATTCCTCAACGTAATTCCTCAAGCTCGCCCAGCTACTTACACAGTTACAACAAGCTAGCACTGGAATTGTCCATTTTATACATTCAGCTTTCCAGTTGGTCAACTTTTCAGGTTGGTCTTACTCGCAGGTTTGTTTCTGTCTTTGGACAACACCTGCTTTTCGGTATCACCATCTCACTAGCTGTCAAAATCGCAAATTGCAAGAAGTGAAGACTCTGTAGAGTTTGAAATTAAGACTAAGCAGGTAGCAAAAAATTAGCAGTTGTGTGTCTCCCTAATTACAAAAAAAAAAAAAAAAAAAAAAAAATCTCAAGGCCTTTCTGGAAGTCTGGGTTCTGTTACGATATTGATCAGACCTGCAACTGCCAGCAGTGCCAGCCAAGGCACTAGCAGGGCCAGCAGTGGCTTGTTGCACTCTCTGTGTAGAACCAGGCAGCTCAAGCCACAGATACAAATTTGAGCACGAGACATGTGCCTGACTTGGTCACCTCTGCAGGATGAATTTTCTTAGGTGGGAACAAACCTCAGAATCCTATTCCTCTCCATGCAAAGAGAAAGTCAGGTCTGCCAATCTCATTGCAAAATGGCTATTTGTCTTCAAATCAGCATCAGGTGCTGTTTGACACGTGGGTGCACCTGGGTACACTCTTAATGGCAGAAAGGAGAGTGCCAGGAGATGGAGCTGTGCTTGAATCTCCCTGTTGTCTCCACAGGTTGGGACTGAACACAAACAGGGCTTGAAAACAAACATGCCAGGGTGTGTACATTGGCATATAATACGCTGTACTACTTAAATGGAAAAACTGAAGACTGCATATTCCATTGAAGTAGCCAACATTACCTCACACTGGAAAGGAGCTGTCCTGAGCACCGTGACTCATCACAGCATGTGATGCAGCGTGCGCAGTGGTCATGTAACAGCGCCATTCATATTCACAATAGATAATATCTTTAAGCAAATGAGGAAGAAATCAACTCCCTCGGCCTCTTCATTTGCCTCCGTGCTAGGAGGTTGCCACCAATACCCTCAAGTGCCGGCTTGCTGGACGGGATGACGCGCTGGAGACGTGAGAAGGGGTCGCGCTGCCCGCTTGGGTTTGCCCTTGTGGCTGTGGGAGCTTTGAGTGCTCAGGCCTGAGCAGCCCTGCTGCAGCCTGCGCTGCAGTCCCACACGTTAATCCTTCCTAGCTGGGGGTGCATAAATGGAGCAAGAGGTGGCTGAAGGCTGTGTTGAGTGTTTTACCAGCGTGGTCATGGCACATACCAGGGCAGCAGAGCAACCTCATAGCTGCAAACAGGGCACTGCCACCCTGTGTTGTTCCCGTGTTGGGTGGTTGCCCCTCAGGGAGGCCCTGCTGTGAGGAGCCGCTCGCGCCGCGCTCGCCCTCAAACTATGAAGAATGTTGGAAAGCCACAAGCGCATCTTATTTCACAAATAAATTATAGTTGGCTCTGAAGATGACCCGAAAGTTTGTTGTAGATTATCGTCTTCAGATTATTTTTACCTGGGTATGCTAGGTTTTCACTTTAAAATGTTTATTATTTTTTTTCTCTTTTCCAGCAGTCCAGTAAACATGTTCTGCAAGGTCGTTTGTGATTTGGGCTTGATACTATCTCCAAGAACCACACGCTGTGTTTTCAGTAAATTCTTGCCTTCAACCAAATGACTGTAGGCAATGATTTTGACAGCAGCTATATGCTGGGTAGACTAAAACTGCTTATGGCTTAGATAGCAAACTCCAAAGAAAAGAATAGCCTGTGGAAAACACATGTGTCCATCAAATGGCACATGCTGTCTTAACAGTCTGCCCTTAACAACTTCTCTTTGTCGGCTATATTTTTTATTTATGTTATTTAGGAAGACAGAGAACAAAGAGAACTCATTCTTACAGCTTTAAGTGAGATTTTTGAGATGTGGCCCACAAAACGTGCTGAAAACTTATTCCTTCTGAAATCTGGGCTGCCAAATCAGCTTTCAGAAGGGAAAAAAGAAAAAAAAAGGAGGAGAGAGTAAAAGGCAATATGCCTTTATGTTGCTTACAAGGAAACAATTGTAAACCTGCCACATTATTAGTAGCAGGGCTGGACTGTTGTTACCTGTTTCTGTTCTTGAAAACACATCAGTCTGTCTTTGCCTGTTTCTTTCTCTCTTAAGTCCTAAATGAAAGTTGTGAAGTTCCATGATGAGGAACATAGTCTTAGCTCAATGTATCCTTAAGAGTTTATTCGGATCAGTTGCTGAACCTGCAGTAATACCACTAGGACTGGGTTTACTTTTGTCTGCTTTCAGCATGAGATCATACTTTTGATAGCCATATATTGGTTTTCCTGATTTTCTCATTATCCTCTGTTTAAGTGTCTGCATGAAACAGCTGCATTGGACTGATCAATACTGATGGGAGTCCAGGCCAGTGTCTGAAGCACTCGTTTGCAGTCAGTGTTGATGTCCTGATCCTCCCGCTGCTGTCTCCTTTTCTACAGCTTCCTGTTGGGGAATATCCATTTTTAACATAACCATATGCATGTATAAATTCATTAAGAAATTCTGATTCTAAGTAACCTTAGCTTCATGAGCTAGAGTTAATAAACCTGCATGTTTAGCTTTGACATCTTACTTTATTAAAAGCCTGTTGAAATGCAAGTAAAAATTGGAGAGGTCACATGTGCATAATGAAACCAAATGCCCTTGCAGACGAGTGATTAACAGTAAAACAAAATTATGAAAATGTTATAACAGCCATTACTGTCTGCCTTGTGAAGTTATAAAAGTAGCAAAAGGTTATGTTCCTGTTCCTGCTATATTAATGTATCTGCTTGCACTATGGTTCCTTTTTCAGTGTTTCTGTTTACTCTGTTGGACGTGACATGCTTCTCTATGTGCACAGCTACTCCTATAGGCAGTGCGTAGTTCAGGGTGCTGGCCACACAAATTAAACCCTCACAAGTTTGGAAGATGCAGGAGTTAAAAGATGGAGATAGAGCATTTGTCCGGAAAGTGGGAATGGGCAAAAAGCCAGAGAGGAACAAGGAAGCAGAGAAGACCATGAAAGGTAACTAAGAGTATGTCCCCATGTGAAAATTGGCTCTCAGAGGATGTAGGAAGATGAAGTTGTTTTCGTCTAAACTCATTCAGGAGGGAGGGAAGCGTGTGGCCAAGAGCTGTCTATAGTACCTGCACTTAAAAAGAAAAGGAGTCTTTGTTTATGGGGCACGGAAGAATGTCAACTGCTTCGTGTTTGAAGGGGCCAAGCTGGCATCCTGGCCCCCTGGCATTTCAATTTTATCATTTCCTTCTCAGAAGGAGCCAAGAAAGGAAGCTACTCAAGCACTGAAATGCAGATACAATCTCTGCAGAGATCATTAATAATGTATTTAAATGTGGGGAAAGAAGCAAAATTGTATAAACAAATTGCAACTGTTCTTATTTTGGGCCAGGACGAAACTGAATAATTACTGCTCTCTGTCATCATCAATGCACCTCTGGTTCAATGGGGATCTGATAGCAGTGAGCACTAATCCTTGAACTTGTCTGAACAAAATGTGGCTTGAACGTTGTTTGTTTTTCCTTGCTCTGGGACTTGACTTCATGAAAACACTGGAAGCAAAGAGGAATAATCTCTCGTATTAACCTCTGCCTCTGGCCAACTGTCTCCCGTGACTGATAGTGAGATCTGCAATACACAGGTCCCCCTGAATCACAGGGAATACATATTCAATATTTTCAATAAGTATTTTTCTTTCAGAAAGTCTTTCACAGAAACACTGCTTGGTTTCTAATGATTCCTCATGCCACTTACATTTTAATTACTCTCCTTCCATTTCTTTAAAACCTTTCGTGTGGCCTCCAATAATTTCTCATTCTGTTTTTACCCTTTGCTGTTTTTCTCCCCGTCCTGCTTTCTCCGCCCGAGGCCAGCTGCACTGCCTTACACAAGCAGGCACCTTCGTGCTGAAGAAGAGCCACTGGTGCTTGGTGCAAAGAGGGGAGAGCATGTCTAAGAGTATGTGGAAGGGAACGTAGCCACAGGAAAGGAGCAAGAGGAAATGGGATCACAGGACGCACCAGACCAATGTAATCACAAAGGTGCTTCTGTGGAAGAGGAAAAAACATCTAATCCCGAGGTAAAGTAGATCCTAATGATGGTTTCCAGACTCCTCTGCTGAAAGGAAACGTGTTGCCTCCTTTTCTCCTGCCTGGAAAGGAACCTGTGGTTAGCTGTGACACACCAGGCCTTGGTCTGTTTTCACCATTGAGCAACACTAGGCGAGAAGCTGCTAGTTCTCCTGCGCGTGAGCACCTGCAGGCTTGATTGCTATCCATCGGGTTATGCAGTTCTTCCCTCGGGTGTCACGTGGAGCCGGCGCTGCGGGAAGAGCCGGCCAGGCAGCGCGGAGCGGCAGCGCGGAGCGGCAGCGCGTTCCTTCGCCGCACCGCCTCTTCCTGGGGCAGCTGCGTGCGCCCGCGCTCCCAAAGCCTATCCCGGCTGGTGCAGGCCAGAAAGATGGTTGCTCCCAATAAAGTCCTCCAGCTGCTTTGTTTTTTAATCATGCCGGTGGCTCAGCCAGCAGCTGATGTTGTAAATATTTGCTGTCACGGGCAGGGTACCCAGCATAGCACCTCTCACACCCGTAAAGTAGGAAATAACAAACACATAAAATCAGAAGGGCTTTTTAGCACCGTGTTGCATACGTTTTCTAGATGTCTCTTCCCCAAAATGGAAGTGTGTTTTTCCAGGTGATTTCTTAGTCTGCCAGCATAGGCAATGTGAAGAATTGCAGCAGTTTTAGGCCGTGTGGGCATGTCGTGGGGATGAGCGCTAGTAGCAACTGCTGGTATTTCTTTTAACCTCCCTTTCCCCCTTCCACTAACAAACCAAAATAAACTTCTGGTAGCACCAACCCAGAGGATATATTGGACTCCTGTGTGTTTCTAAATTTGGTGATAAAAGTGAGTTGGGAGTCTGCTGCCTTATTCAATATGAAAATGCATGTGTTTCCTTCTCGGTGTGTCTCTTGGAGTCACAACAGTGTCTTCGAATACTATTTAGCATCCCCTGCTACATGCCTAGCACCGCATCCTACATCAGGGGAAGCTGCTCTGTTTCACATTCAAGAGGACAAAACCGAAACACCAACAAGATGCAGATACCTTTATAGGTTCTTGTCTTTTGCTACCTGGACAAACTCGCAAATCTTGGCGTTGTCCGTTGTGGCCATCTTACTCAAAGACATTAGAAACGTGAGCCCTGGGGATGAATCAGGAAGGCCCAGTTATGAGCTGGAGCCCACGCTGCTGTGCCCACCCTGCCGCGGTCGCTGTGGTAGCTGGGGAAGGGCTTTCAAGTTCTGCATTCGATCAGTGAGACACAAGTAGATGTGCTTAATAGAGACGACTTCAACAAAGTCTTCACAGCCAGACTGGAAATCCTGTCACCCTCTTCTAGGTGCTTAATAATGAATAAGCTTCTGGCAGGTATGGCTTGCCCAGGATCCCCAAGGAGACTGTGTTGTAGAGGTGAGAATAAAACACGAATGTTGTGCTTTCCCTTCTGGCTCTTTCCTACAGAACCTAATTTTCCTTTTTATTATTGAAATTGAAAAACAACTGTCCCCTTTCTTTTCAGGCATAGAGCGTAAGTTGTTCATGATAAAATGTGACTCTTTTCATTAAGGAGGCTTATTTGGGAACTCTCATGAACTCCCTTTCCTCATACCGCAGCTTTGCAATTTGCAGGGACAGGCAGATGTGTTAATTCACAAGCACTCATTAAAATATGGATTTCATTAGCCTTTAATAATAGGGCTTTAGAGGGAAGGAAAAGAGCAACAAAAGATGATTAAGGCACTGTAGAGAAGGCCTTATGACAATAAAGTAATGCAACTAAATTTATATAGCTTAGCTAAGTGATGGTCCAGGAAGAGTCTATGCTAACTAGTATGGGATTACATAAACATTGAGGATGGGGATTGCATTCAGATGGTCTGCGCAATGAGGAAGAGTATGAGTAAATAGTGTCTTAAAGTTTGAAAGGAAAAAATGAACATGAGTAAGGCAAGAAATCTTGAGAGTAAGAGTACTTTGCTTTCAGAATTTTCTCCCTCATAGAGACACAGAAGTCATACTGCTTTAAACATTAAAGAGTAAATTACAATTAGAAGTACTTTCTTGAAGTACATTAGAGGAATCACTTGCAAATCTACTGAGGGAACAGTGTTGCACAGATGAGGATTTGTATTATTTTGTGCCAGAGGTACTCTTCATTGATAGTTTCTAGTTTGTTTATAGCACAAAGTTTTATTGCAACTAAATAATAGACAACAAAACGCAAAGTTACAAAACCAATATGAAAAGTGGACCTTTGTATTACTTCAGAAACGTGTAGGCCTTCATCTCTTGCTTGGGTTCCCTCTGAATTCTTGACACATACATGGCAGGCTGAGAATGCATCTTCATTTGCTTTCCAGAGGAGGAGGTGCTTTGTCATGTCTTCCTGTTCTAAGAAAGTTTATTTACTGCATACGGCTATCACTTGAGTTTTATTATTGAATGGAAGGACATCATCACACTTTAAAAAATATATAAATTTGTGGTGTCTGCAGAGAGGAAAGAAAAAGAGAGGAGTAACTCTTTGTTTTCTAGATCCAAGGAAGACAAGAACTGTATGTACCAGTATGGAGAGAGATAGAGAAGATTCTGAAGCAATACAAATTGCTTTTATTTTCTGTCTCTCTGCAATAAATCTTATTATTCTGAGATTTCCTTGAGAAGTACAAATCTATAAAAATTTCTTTTTTGAAAAGTCACAAGTTCCAAAACTTCCAGCATAGAAACGTCAAGGTAGAAATAGAGTCAGATCACTGCGTGTAGAGTTCCCCCTTGTGCATGGCCAAAAGTCACACTGTAATGCTGAAAGGGCAGCTGAGATATTTGATCATTATTAGTGCATCTTTTAACAAAGCGGTTTTGAACTCAGTGCTCCAAAAACGTGAGGGACAAGCTGATGTGCCTTATTATCCTCCTGTCAAAGACAAAATCCCCATTGGTTTCAACAGAGACAGATTTTCACTGTTCACATATTTTGATTGTATCTTTTATTTTCTTCTTTTTTATTTTCTTCCCTTCCCAAAAGGCTGTGTTTATCGATCTCTGACTGCTGTGGCAAAATGAGTGATTATTGTCTATGGTGAAGATTTATTGGTACCCTCTAATAGTTTCCGCCGCTCTAGAGATACAAAGAAGCTAAAAGAAATAGCTGGAGGTTTCTGTGTGCAGTACAGGCATACCACACACCAGCTGGGATGGTTAGAAGTCTTTTCATCCTTCTAAGAGAGATTTTCATTAAGGTTTCTCTATGAAATCTGATTATTTTGGAGGGCAGTGCTCATATTCTACTTCACTTTCTTGTCCAATTCAGATAGACTGTTCTCCATTGCACCTTAAGTATATGAGGAAGCTGCTTTACCTGTGTGTGTTTATACAATTGTATATTATATATAGCTTATTTTATTATAGATTACCTATTTTAACAATAAAAAATAATTTATTCTGTAGTGATGCAGGTGAAAACCTGTGTTGATGTTCAACATGTTTTTTTGACAAGTTTTAGAAATGTTGGAAGTTGAATAATAGAAACTGCTGTTGAAAACCACTTTCAAATTCGGTTTTGAAGAGGCTTGGTGTTATTTTGTTTGGTTGCATGACTTTCCTCTTTATACTGGGCTGTAGTTTGTCTATGGTACTTTAAGAGCCTCACACATTGAGGAGCCTTTGCAGAGAAACAAGCGCTGCAGAATAATAGTAGATATGCAAGTGATAGAATTGGCTGGAATCCCCAGACTCACATTTTGAGCATTTTCTTGGGACTGGTGACCTTTGAAAGTACAGGCTGGGATAAAAGCTAATAGTGGACCTGGGAATGTAGCTGATAGAAAGAGCTCGAGCTCTGACCTTCAGTGCCGTAAGCGGTGATCCAGCAGTTGTGGTTTCACTCGGGTGCTTTGGCCAAAATTTCTGTGATCGCCTACTAGGCAGGTTGGGTACCCAAACAATGAGGAGTTAGGTAGCACACAAAAGTACTTGCCTTCCTTTCAGATGAGCACACGCCTATGCATTAAAGATATCTGATCAGCAGTACATCAAAACTTGCTTATCCTTTTTTTATGTACTATCAACTAATGACAGGCCTAATGAAGTTTTTCCACTTCCATAATACCCTGGGTTCCCAATTAGTTTCGCATGGAAGTGCTAGCCAGGTTAGTGAGCAGATAAGGCTGGTTGGGCTCATTCTGGCTGCAGACAGAGATGATATTGTCTGCAGCTGTGGGCCTCCAAATTCACTGGCCACAAACTGAAGGATATCCCATCTGTGGGGAAGATGCATTTAAGAGAAGGGAAGGGGGTGTTTTTTTTTCCTTAGACAATGAGCCTTATTCTAGTCTCCATCTGTGCTCATGGCAAACCATCTGATACTTTGCTACGCTTGACTCGCATGGCTTAAGGAATACAGTGGCTGAGGACTGGAGGTTTTACTTCGGGTAGGAAAGCAATGGCAGTGTTGTGTGAGGAAGCTTGCTCAACAGCTGCCCAAACCCTGTTTGCAAGTGTGTGCAAGTGTCTATTATAATAATTACAAGTATTGGAATTCATTAATCAAGCAATATCTTATCGAGGTAATGATGCCTTGAAGTGCAGTTCTACTACCCTCCCTTTTTCAGAAGATAAAGGAGTTACAGACAAACCCAATCTCTTACCTCATTTGTTTTATATGAGCTAGAACTTGTTTATTGGGCCAAATCCTACAGTGTGCTGACAATAATGCACTGTTTCAAGGAGAACTGCAGGTGCAAGGATGTCAGTGGAGGAGCTGCTGTTCATTGCCAGAGTGTGGAGCGAGGTGTGGAGCACTCTGGCCTTCCCTGGACTAGACCCAGGGCTGCCTCACTGGCATTTTCCCCGAGCCTTTCTTTTTGCTCCGTCCTTTCTTTCTCATTGCCACTAGACTCTATAGCAAAAAGACAAAACTGAATCAGTGAATATTTCAGTGATTGCTATGTAAGGAGACATACTTTGGTCTTTTCAGGTAATAGTTAGACATTTAAGGGATCTTGACATTTTTTTTTTTCTGTAATATATTTCTCAATTATCTATTTCATTATGGGAATAAGATAAGGAGCTCAGATTCTTGATCTGTATTTAAATATAAGAAAGAAACACAGCCATGATAATGTTCTAAGATTACTTCTCTCCACTAGGTAATACTTTCTCTTTTACACTCAAGTAGACTTTATGAAGTGATGATCTTGTGTGCTACAGCATGCCCACCTCTGAACACATTCCATAAAGGAGGTTAGAAGCAACTAGTAGAAAAGTTTACTTTTTTTTTTTTGAAAAGTGAACTAAAACGTGGAAAAGTTGGAGTCACTGAAGAGATATAAAAATGCACACATTTAGATTCTGTGCAAAAAAAGAGGAGCTTCAAGATTAGTGATGGAGACTGCAACATCTGAGCTTGGTGAGCATAGAACATGTGTTTGCATGTACACACATTTGCTGTGCGTGTATGTAAGGAACGCCTCCGTGGCACGTAACTTCAGGTGACAATCCTGTACTAATAATAATAAAAAATAAAAGCACAGAGGTTTATTTAAAGTTATTATTAATTATCACATAATTAATTTCCATGAATTATGCTGAAGGAAACAGAAATTTGTGTCGCAGGGATGGGTGTTAGCAGGGAGCGTGGCACAGAAGCCAGCGCACGCTGCACTTCCGAGAGCAGCTCATCGGGAAGGCAGCTGGATGAGCAAGGCGCAGTCTGATGGGCTGCCCCGGCGGTGAGTTTATTCACCTCTCGAGCGTTTGCAGCACTGGCCTCACGCCTTGTTACAGGAACTATGCAGTTAAATCCTTCAAACGGAGCATAATTGCGGGGATTAACTTTCCTTCCTTGCCTGCTGTTTGGGAAATTGAAACCATTGCATCTTGCAAGCAGGGCACACCTAGCCTCTTATATTGCCTCTCAGTTTCATGGAGCCAGTGGATTTCCAAACTTGAGTCCTGCCAGGGCTTGTTTATACAAGACGGAGCAATTATTACTCTGTTTTGGTTTTTTTTGATCAGGTTTGTGTTGTGTAAGGTGTTTTAAAAGGGAAAGCAGATACCCAGCTGGGCTTCAGCGTTATCTGTTCTTCCTCAGACCAGCTGAGTCCTTGTGGATGACAAAACTATAAATTACAGCAGAACGTTAGCTATCTTCAGGATGTGCTGAATTCAGATCTTGAGGTCATTTTTGCATTTTGAATGATTTTGTAAGTAATCATGTAGTCTTTGAGCTTCCCATTTCCGTGTGCGGCGATTTCCCTGAAGGACTTGCTAGCTGAGTCCTGCAGCCTCGTAGACCTCCTGTAGAGTTAGACGGAAGCGATTGGGTTTTCATTCACTCCATCCCATCCCTGCAGCCCCGCTCAAAGATACGGTGTTGGGCCCATCACCAAGTCCTACCCACTGAGAGGAACCACTGTGTCCTGACAGATACCAGGGAAAACAGCCGCAGTGCTGGAGTGCTCCTTGATGTAGGCAGCCCGCTTTGTCATTGCTAGGTTCATTTGTGGAAGCCTGACCATGACATGTCACGTCGTTCCCCTGCCTATGCGCAGACTGCCGTATTGCAGCCCTCGTACCCCTCAGTGAAATGGGAGAGTGTGCAGGGAGCAGCTGGGGAGAAAAGCGCTTGGACGCGACCCCCCAGCAGCGAGCTGAAAACCCCTTCAGAGAGGCCGAGGAGGAGGAGGGTCCCGTAGCGCTTCCTGACGGGGTGCAGGCGCCCAGCCCGGGGTTTAGCGGCCCCGCGGGCTCCGCCGGAGCCGCAGCTGCTGCTGAGGAATTTGCACACAAATGGGGTACGGCTGTTAGCGCCGCGGGCCCCCTGCCAGAAACAGCGTGAGAAGGGAGTGAAGCTGCTGCGGGAGGGAGCCCGTGGCTTTCGCTGACAAGGAAGCGTATCTCTTGGAAAGCCCTGCATGCCTGGAAACCTGCTCGGTCACTGGCTCGGGGGGGCAAGGTAAAAAGCTGCAGTCTGCGGCTTTGGGAACCAAATCAAATTTTTCCTTTGTCTCTTCCCACACTGCTAGTATGATTTGAGAGGAGAAGCTCTTCTTACCTTCTTTAACCCTCAGCTCCCTCCTCCCGCTTTCTTCCCTCCCACGCCTCGGAGGGCCCAGCAGATGTTTGGCCTCTTTTTCTTTCTTGATAGTTTTTACAGCTTCCACAGACTCTGGTTCCTCCAGAGAAAGGTTTGATTTTTTTCCATCGTGTCATCTGGGCTAGTAAAAGGCATTGCCTTTCTCTCCAGCCTCGCCTCCCCGGTGTCGTTGGACTCTCACGGCCCCGCTTCTCTCTCCCCAGGCAGTTTGGAGCTGCTCCTCCTGCCTCTGCTTCCCACGGGCAGTCGCTTCAGCTGCTCTTTCTCCTGCCCAGGAGAAGCCTCCTGCTCCCTGGGAGCTCCTTAGGCAGCCCTGCCACCCTGTTCATGGCCTCCCTCTGCACTTGGGGGATTTTCCTCCCTCTTTTTTTCTTCTATGCCAGGCCTGAACATCCAAACCTGAAGAGGTTTGTTTGAAGATAGTGAGATATTAAGAAGCAAAGCATTCCAGCTTCTTTTGCCTATTCCAGCCTTTCTAACATTCATGTTTTCAAATTTATCCCCAGGTGTGTGGGAGATAAACATTTTTTTTCTTTCTTTCTTTTTAATTTAAATAAAAGCCTCTTATGTAATTGGAAGATTCCAGTGGTGGGTTCCCGAAAGGAGAGCAACTGCAAACCGCAGAGCTTCGTTATGAGATCGCAGGTGTTCGCAATGAAGATGAGCAGCTCGGTCTCCTCCCCTCGTGTTTTGCCTCACTGCAGCAGTCTCCTCTTTCCTTCCCAGCTCTGTTTCACAGAGAGCAGGGCTGCAGCACTCCTGGGCAGAGGTAACGTCTCCTCATCAAGGTGTTTTTCACCTTCCTCGTGCAGCTGAGCCTGCCTTCCTCTGGGCCCTTCTCCCACCATGAAGAATAGACTGGGTCCTGCTGGTTCCTGTGTCTGAGCAGAAGCTTCTCCCCCTTCCTCTGCAGTGAGTCGTGCTCTCTAGAGCAGGCCTCTTTCCTGAAAGGGCAGAAGGCAACCGGCACAGCTTGCTGCAAGCCAGATTCCAACGAAACACAGTGAAAAAGTGTCCCTGGGAGGGTGGCTAAGCAGGGGAACAGGCCGTGGAATCTGTGTCCTTGGAGAAATTCAAAACTCAGCTGGGCCCCGAGCAAGCCCCATCGACCTTTGAAGCCATCCCTGCTTTGAGTGGGAGCCTGGACCTGATGGCCTGCAGGGAACTTTTCCCTGCAGGGAAGAGCACTTTTCTGTGCTTCTGTGAGGCCAAAGTGGACTCTTCACCCCGAGATCCTGTTCCGGAAAAGCTCCGGTCACCCAGGCAGGGAACTGAAGCAGTAGCACGATGAGCTGCACAGCAAACTGGTGCCCAGGTTGGTGGCTGTACGCAAGCAATGGTCCTTGTAAATAAATAGCAAGGTCTCTGTGGGAATAGTGGGTCATCATCATCAGTATGCTTGAAGGAAACTTTAATGAACTGATTTGCAGTCACAAATTTGTAGAAATAACCAGTCTGTCGACAAAGAATTCGTAACTCCCTCTCCCCACCACCACTAAAAAAAGACTGGAAGGGAGGAGTGGAATTAAATGAATCTCAGATAACAGCTGAATCCTTGTGGTAAAAAAAGTTCTCTGACTGGAGTCAATGGATGCCAGAATTGCTAGGAACTAGAGAAAGGCCGAAGCACCAGAATAGACTGCAGGATAAGAAGGAAAATGAATGAGGAATAAAATCCTAGCAATGTGTAGCTGCTGTACAAGGAGGTAAATCACTGTGCTTCCACTTCTGAATGGTGGGAGAGCTTGCCAGAAGACATAAAATAGGAAGAGAACAAGGAGAGAAAGATTTCTCCCTTCCTTCTAACCTGGCCATCAAAGCAAATGCAAAAAATGATTTTAGTGGAGTTTTGCCTTCTGTGTTAAACTGTAATATTTTATCAGTTGTGTTTTACTTGTAGAAAATGAGGAACTAATGACCCTCTGCTTAGAAATTGTGTGCTGTGGAGAACTAATGCAGATTTAAGCTGAATGCTAGCTGAGAAAAATTTCATTTGGATTGACTATAAAGAAGAGGTATGTGAGAAATAAGGGAGATAACGAAGATGCAGATGTGAGACACAGATATATATGTAGATGTCCATACAGATATTATTTATAATATATATTTATAATTATCAAAAGAGATGGAGTGAAAAATAGAGCAGGGAAATAGTCTAAAGGGTTAATGGATGGACTTTGATGAATTTGTGGATGATAGGGACTGGTAAAGTTTAATAAGAAAAATAATAATATGAAGAGAGGGGGAAATAGTGTTGTTTTTGGAGAAATATGCTTTTGTGTGTGTTAGTTGCTATTTTGACTTCTGGCACTTGAGGGAAGTTTTGACATCCCCTGCGGTGGGGTCAGCACTGAGCTGAGGGAGCCCAGGAGGCTCCAGAAACCAACGGGGCTGAGCTGTGCAACAGGGAAACCTGCAGCCTGAGGTCCCATGCAGGTGCTGGAACTGACCTTTGGGGTGTGATTGCTACCTGACAAATTGAAATGACAGATTTGGGAAAGAAATGGCTTTCCTGAAGAAACTTGCCTGATGATTTGAAGAGTAGCAGAGTCATTTTCCTGGCCGCTGTTAGCAATGTAGAGTTGACTCATTTCTTGAATATAAAATGAAAGATGTTCTTAAATTTTAGGTAGAATTGAGATTTAGGGCCTGTGTTGTCTAGAGTTTGCGTAAGATTCTGTTTGCCTTCAGTTACTTAAAACTAAGTCTGTTCTTTGATGGATGTTTAGTAAAACCTTTTCTGCTGAGAAGCTTCCCAACTACAAATGAATAAATTTGAGGAGTTTCACCAATGAGCCAATTTGTACCTCAATGAGAACGAGGGATTTCCCTCTCGTTGCTCCTCACCCCTTGTCTCTGGTGAGCTTATGCTTGTTACAGGACTTTTTCCTGATTATTTTGTTATATTTAGTAATGATGCCAAGACATCCAAAACTAATTATTAAAAAGAAAAGTAATGGTTAGAGTGGGTCCTGGGTGAAGTTGTTTGAATGGATATTTTGTGAATCATCAGTTTAGAAGTGACAGCTGATCCCATGAAAGTATAAATTAGATTATTTAGAGAGGGAGGAGAGCACAGACAGAGCTGGAAAAGGCCAGAGGGCTGAGGTCATGGAGGCTTCGGTGTCAGGAAGTGAAATGCATGAACTCACCCATAACCCACCTGCTTGACTTCACTTCCTGGAAGAATTATTCAACCTGCTTGTTGAACCTACCTGATAGAAGAAGAAGAGATTAGTACCTATTACCTCGGATTTGACAAGAACAAGTCGGGTTAAAAGAAGGTGACTTTCCTTTATGCTATTATGGCAGAACTTCTGGATAGAGAAAGAACAAAAATTGTAATATATTCTAATTTACACAAGGATTTTGACATTATCTCTTCTTTTTTTTTGTGAGAAAAAGAAACACCACGATATGTGTGAAATTATTATACTATTCAGAAACTGTATCTAGACCATTATTCAATTTTCAGTTATTCTTTAAATGGAGCAAATACATACAGTGCTGTTCCTGGTAGGGCCTCTGAGAGGTTTGGCTCTGTCCAGTGTTCTCAGTCATTGTGTCCTTTTTATTAGGAATCAAGTGTACTGGGGAGTGCAATTAGGAAGTGGGCAGTTACTAAGCTAAGTGGGGCTGCAAGATTACTCAAGAACAAGAGTCACATTCAAGGCAATCTGGAAAAACTGGTGAAATGGGTCCAAAATGTAAGATGAAAATCCATAAGAAACAGTACAAAAGCCTTATGGTGTCTTGTTTTTTAGTTTTCCAATTTAGATGTAGACAGATGTTAGAGCAATCAGCAGTAGGAAGAGAAATCTGGATTTGGAATATCAAGACTACACTATACAATTCTGTCACTGAGGGCAACAACTCATGAATTCTTGTCTCAAAAATACCATCTGGCCTAATTCTCCTGTTTCCATCTTAATTCTGTTTGGAATAGGCAACTGAGATGCAGGCATAGATTGAGAGTGTGTGTCAGTGTCACGTTATTTGCATTTTGTTTTAATACAGAGGAAATGAATATATACTTAGCTATATTTCTTTGACAGGACAATGGCTTTCAGTTATTGTTTTAATAAATTCTCTATACATCGACAAAGTATTTTCAGTGTTATTTTGGAGAACACATCTTCAGTGAAGGAAGGACTGAAACAGTTAAACAAAAACAGTATTTCAAAATTAATTCAGACTGTGGGCTACACAGGTTCTCCTTTCTTTCCTTCCACTTGTCTTACCAACTCGGTTCCTCTAGGGCAATTTCTGCCTGAAAGAGATGAGTGACCTGACTCTGAGTGTTAATGGAATAGTACAAAATCAGTCTTCTCTTTTGGGGACTTTAGTAAAGTGCCTTGTTCTTGGTTAGCTAGAAAGCTAACCTAGGTCGAAAAATGATTCAAACTAAAAATTACAAATACAGAAGACAGTGCAGCAGCTTTCCAAAAGAGAAACAGTGTCTCAGAACTGAAGGCAGGTGCATATTTTCTAGAGTTTGCAATATAAGAAATTAACGTATAACTGTACCTTTTATAGGAACACCTATGATGTGTGCACTCAGTTGATGAGCATGGCTTCATGTGTGTGTGTGTATTTTTGACAGTCTTTTTCTAATATTTTTTAGACCAGAATCGTGCAGACTAAGGTGACACTGTTTCTATCAGTTGTTCTACATCACCTGAAGGTCTTTTCTGGTACTAAGGGTAGTAAGAAAACAGTAGAAGCAGCGAACAGAAATGATAAGCTAAATAAATCCAAAGAATTAGCACCAGATTTGGAAACTGTTGAATCTATGCTCATGTTAACTGAGAAAAAATAGCTATTGCATGCAATATGATAGCATTTTTGTATAAATTTCAGCTGAGGACAGCAACTATTTCACAGCATTTTTTTGGTTTCCATAGTCTATTTTTCATATCTATCTCAAACTGATTTTCAAATACTCCAAGTCCTGTGTACCAGTGTGTCACAGAAGAAACCTCTTATGAGTGTTTAAATATTATGATCAGCCAGTCTTCTTTGTTGCTGCTGTGGGCCGATGGCAAGCCCATCATAGTAATATTTAGTAAGTTGGACCAATGAACTGTTAAGAGGAAGATGAAATAAATTCTATAGAATATTGACTTTTTAAAAATCATCTGGTCAGTCCCAAAGACCAGATGCTCATCTGCATCCTCAGTGTCCTACTATTACATGAATCATCTTATATAAGAGTAGGACAAAATAAAATAAAATAAAATTCTAGGCTAAGGTAATGCTGCACTGCATCTTATAAGCATAGCTGTCCTAACTATGTCTTACATGCATATTTGTCTATATACACATGTCCTATATGCATATATGTCCTATAAGCATATTTCTCTTTGATGGTTTTCCTTTCTTTGTTTTCCAGCTGGAAAATAAAGATGAAGTCTTCTTAAGGTATCTCCAGGGATATCTTCAAAAGTTCCAAGGGAAAATGTGAAAATACTGTAGTCAGTTAATAATCCAGTAATGCATGTACATAAGAATTAAATAAACATTTTCTAAATTAATAAAGAAAAAAAAAAATGTTGTCAAGACAGGAGTGCAATACAGCTAGAAATTTTAAAGTTGTTTTTATTTCTTGCCTCAATTACCAGATGTTATTATTCCTGAATTTCCCTCTCACTCATATGTTTAAACATGTATAATATGAGGGAGCAAACATGACACAGAAAAATGATGTACATAGAAGACTCGATAAAAAATATTGCAGAAATAGCATTTGCCAAAGAAAACTCCATAAATGTCTGATACTTTAATGCCTATTGCATCTGGCAGTTGATGTTTCAAAATCAGGATCTTTTGCATTTTTAGGTTCTAAATAGACTGTCAGTCCACAGAATTAATAATGGTATTACAGCACTAGACAAAGACAAAATGAGCTCCCACAGTTGAAATTGCATTTGGTGTTAAATTGTACATAAACTGGCAAAATCAGATCTTTAAGGAGAAGAGGGTTGACCTTCTGATGCTCCAAAGGCAGCAAAATGAAAGAACCCTTACAGTGTGTCCTAGGGCCAAATTCAGGTTATTTGATACCTTTTGAGGTTTTTTGATAAGAGCTGAAGTTTATCAATGACTGTCCAGTTTGGAAGGCTGTAGAAGTGCAAAGCTGTCCTCTTCAGCGGGGCATGGTCATACCTGTGCAGCAGCTGGGCCCGTCTCTGATTTACACACTCTACCTCTGTTTTATTGCTGTCATTAACAGAGCTTGATGAAACGTCAACCATGATGGAGAAATACATGCAAGATTGTCCTCTGCTTTTGGGTCTCTTCCACAATCATCTTTCTTTTATTTTTCTTTTTTTAACTAAGTCTGATTTGGAGGGGAGCACATTTTATTACTTCTCACATGCTACGTACCTCTACAAACATCCACCTCTTAGGTGCACCTAGAGGAGATATGCCAAAGCATCGTCTAGAAAACATGCTGCTTTGTCATAAAAAACTAAAGGGTTGATCTGACACAATTAACTTTTGATTAAACCCTTTTGTGTTCTATCTCATTTTTCATTAATTTCATTCTTGCTTGCTTTGAAGGCAGTTCTACAGCCTGTGTGCTACTGAATCCAAGCTAATGGGCCTGTAGCTACAGAGCTGCTTTTGTGCATCTTCGATTGCATAAACCAGTTTTAATTTTAGATATTCCTTGGAATTCTGAAGTGGAAATAGTCTTTATCTGATCTATTCTTTCTCTTTTTTCTTTATTTCTTTCTTTACAAAATTTCTCTTAATTTGTGTTTTGATTCTATTCCACCTGCATTATATAGCATCTCATTTTTTCTCTACTAGCTCTCCATCCTTGTATGGAAGAACCTGTTGAAACCTGTTTTAATTATCCTATCCATGGTCTAACTCAGCCTCATTTTTTGGCGGGGTGGATTTCACAAGGAGAGACCAAGTGGTATTGCTCCACGTTTACATTGGAGCAGCCTCCATGGGCATCCTACAGGATGTTCCTGAACCAGCTGCTTTAGTTAGTTACGTCTCGATTGGTGCCCATGGGAGGGAAGTGCTGCGCACAAGCCGTTCATATCCAGTCATATACAAGTATACACAAGTCATATACAGTATCCTAAAATTGCGTGTCAGTCTCTGGGTTGGTTTTTGCACTTCTAAGAAGCTGTTGACTTGGAGTTGCAGTGTGGATCCTGCCATTTTTTTGGAAGCAGTTGCTCCTTGTTTGATGCCTTTCAGCTGTACCCTGTTGGCTAGTGCTGCCTTTGTAAGGCAGCCGAGACCTTAGTGTGTCACTGCAGAGAGGCACGTGAAAAATCCTTGTAAGAAAAATCCTGTAAGAAAAATCCTTGTAAGAAAAGTGAAAAATCCTTGTAAGAGAGTAGGCTGAAGAGATCTCCAGGAACAGAAGGTTCCTGAGAGCCTGTAGCACTTTGGGGAAAGGGCCACAGCCGTGACAGGAATTTTTGTTTGCTTTATGGACCATCTTCTTTTTTTCTCCTGTGTCCTTAATGATACATTCTCCACTTTTAGTGCATGGAACCAGGAATTTTTAATATTTAATTCCAAACGATATGCATTTTTCCTTCAAGTTAAGCCTTCAGGCGACATAATTAAGGGCCAGCAGAGGTGCAAGAGGCAGAGAGTGTCATCAGCATATAAAGCTAGAGTGCCTGAGGGAATTATTATGGAGCCAGTGGGAGAATCTCTGCCAAAAGCATGAGGTGGAGCTGAGGGATGCAGCCTGCGAAGGCCAATTAGGATTTGCCTAGAACAGGAAGACATCATTGCCCCCGAGGAAGCTCGCTGTCACGTCTGATTTTTTTTTTCCCTGTATGTGTGGAAGTCCCCTAAGACAACAGTGATACCCTGCTGGTTGTTGGCATTTTTATTTATTTTTAATATATTGCTCGTGTTATCCTTTCTCATTTATATTACAGCAGTCTCTGAGGATGCCTAAGCAGGGCTAGGGCTCTTGTTCTTGGCACCCAACATCTATGGGGGAAAGAAAGGCTTCTATTATAAAGAACTACAAAGCCAGGATGTGCAGATCTGCTTCTAGGAATTGGCTGGGTTAAGCACTTCCAAACTTTTCATTTTATTTGCAGATAAATGAATCTGTGATGAACTTGAGCCCATCAAAGATGGAGACCACTCTGCCAAATTTCGGCCCTTCACCAAAACTTCACAGATTGGTTGTGGGAGAAGGAATTGAGTTTTCCCAACGTAGCCCCTCATGTTCTGGCAGGTCAGCATATCCGAGCCTCCACGTAGAGCAGTCCAGGAGGGACCATTACCTAACTCAGGTGCTTTTCTCTCCACAGGCTGTATAAGGAACTTGGAAGCTGTTCTTGGAACGCGGGGGCAAAATGAACATGAGGGATGTGGGGAAAACACACACATAGCACCAGCAAGGAGGAAAAGTGCTTGGCCAGCCATTGTACTGGCCATAAAATAGCAAGTATGTTGTTCCCTGCAAGTGTTTGAGGCTGCGTTATTAAGCAGCGATGAAATGACTAGAAGAGCAGTAAAATGCTGTTTGATTTTCTAATTATTATTGAAGAATGCCTCCTGAGCCCACCCTCTGCGGCTCCTCTTTTGAGTCAGCTGCAGCTCATGCTGTTTCTCATGCATTATACATTAAACCCATATGGCAGTGTGTGCTGGAGGGTCTCTGGAGAGCAGCTCCGTACTGCTCTTTTCCCTGCAGGAGGGAGAAAGGTAAGGAAAAGAAGAGAAGGGGAAGCGCAGGGGAAGAGCAAAGGAAGGTACATCACTGTGCTAATCGCTACCCTAAAGCTGACTTAATTGCAGTATTTGCAAAAGAAATGGACTCTTCTAGGAGAAGACCATTATTTCCTTGCCATTTAGGTCCTTTTTTACCAGAGCTGCTTTTAAACTGTGATGCTATTGTATCCTGTGCCAATTATAATAAGCACCTCTGTTCTGTGTGGTGCCAAGAGGAGAGTTCAGATCAGAATTAGCTACTGAATGGCACCAGTCCATACAGCAAAGATTTAAAGTTTCTGTGCTGTTAGGGTGGCGTTTATTAGCTATTTATAAAATAGTCTTTGCAAAGAAGACTGCCTTTTGTTATTCCTCTGTTCCTTAAATGGAGAGTGGAGGCTGCAGGTGCTTGTTTACATACAACTGGGGGGGGTTATATGCACAGATAGTGGAGATACATCCTGTGTGCACATTTGAATAACACTCTATGGATTATTAACGTCTAATGGAGAAAAAGCAACTAAGCAAAATGCTGCAAGAGAAGAATTTAATGCCTTTTAAATCATAAGGTAGTAGACAAATTTCAAAAGCAGCTTCCTTGGCTAACCTCAGAAAGATAATGCATACTTTATGGAGAGGAAGAGTTTAAACCTTAAAAGCAGCACCTCACATTATTTTATACATACCAGTTTTAATGGTGAGACCTTTCATACATTCATGACAGAGACCTTAGCTTTGACTTTCCATTTTTTTGGATTAGAAATGTGCTCATGGTGGAATTTATGTAGGGGTGACAGGAATGCTTCTCTTTTTTTTTTCTTTTTTTTTCCTTTTTTTTTTCTTCAGTTTCATAGATAATTTGAATGTGTGGTCAGCTTTTGTTGCTGTCATAAACATGCACACACTTAAAAAATTAAGAGATGAGTGACATAAACCAAGCTACATCCTTTTGTTTTTCTTCTTTCTTCTTTTTCTTTCTAGCTTGAAATATTAATGACATTAGGGTCAATGTACTGCTAAAAGTTATCCCATCCAAATTTTAATTATTCAGGTCTTTTGTTATGTTCTGAGTCTCACTGTCTTACATTCTGATCTCTCCTGGGTTACATTTTTTTTTTATTTAATATGGGAAAGATGTGCATTTTTCTTAACACGAGCAAAATTCCCCGATGTTTTCTTAAAATCAGACACGGGCTGTTGAACACACCGGGGGAGGAAAGAAAGAGGCAAAGGCAGTGAATAGCTGTGAACAGATTCTCAACACATGTGAGCAGCATGGACTGCAAGATGAAAGAGCAGCCTATATTTGGCTTCTTTCTTTGGAGCTGACCACTGCAGAGAGGCAGTGCTATAGAAAAGTTGGAACGGGCTGCTGGGAACTGCTTGGTTTCTGAATAGTTTTATTCAGCCATTGCTTTTCAGTTGAGGCTGGACAAAAGACCTCTCCATACCTTCATTTCTTCAGATGCAAAATAAAGTGTTTTCCCTTTTGGCTTGGAGGAGACAGAAGGTGTGGGAGCTTCTGGCATATAGCATGTAAATGCAAAGTAGTGCTAGTATTTGTTGTCATTGATTTCTCACTCCTTCTGCTTTCTCAATTTGGCTTAGTTTTGAACTTCAGAAGGTGGAATCGCAGGTTTTCCTCTTATCCTTTCTGCCATAGACGTGAATGCTTACGTTCCTTATTCATTCGAGAGAGAGACTACTTCATTTAAAGGCCGCCATCCCTAGCTGTCTTGAATGATTGTTCATGCAGGCAAAACCTTGCTAAGAAGAAGACCCGGCTCCAAAAATGATGACCAAGTATGTCATGGAAATAGCGAGAAGGGAAATATAACCAGTGAATTTGCTATTACGGGGATCTTGGTGGGAAGTAAGAATGGGATGAAGCTTTTCCTCATCCTTCCTCTTGCTAGGAGGCAGCTTTCCTTCCAAAGGACAGCGAGGGCAGCAGCATTAGGCGTCTCACGCTCAGCGCTGGCAAAGGGGAAGGCTCTTGTTGGGCCTCGCAGCAGAGGCAGCTGCGCGGCACAGGAGGGCGGCCGCCCACGGAGCGGCAGCGAATCCCCCCACACGTGGGCAGCGCCAGCCGTCCGAACACGGAACGTGGGTAGAGGCCCTCGGTGGAGGGAGGACCTCTGCAGATGGGCTCCCGTGCTTGACGCAACCAGATGCTTAATGCAGTAAGAGAATGGGTGCTGGAATTTTCAGATCTTAAATGCCTCTATTGTTCTCTGATAAAAGCAAGTGGTGTGAAGCTTACTTTTTAAAGAAAAACCCTTCAGTGTGTAGATTTGGGTGAAGGGCAGTATTTACTAGAGTACAATTCCTCTTAAAAGCGGGACATTGAAACAGGCTGTTTTGTTCCGTGAAAGTCGGCGGATCTGGGAACATCTCGGGGAACATCTGTGTGCGAGCGGCACGTGGTGCTCCGTGGAAGCAGAGGCAGTAGTGCCCGTAAGTGACAAGCCCCAGCAGTTCTGTACTCAGCTTGAGGAGTGCAGGTTGATTTTCTGGAGCCCCAGGTGTTGTGCCTTCCTGTAAGAGGCAGTTTCACATGGTCAGAGTTAGCGGTCAGCGCTGAGCGCGGCAGCCTTGGAACTGCCCTGGGCTGGATCGTGGGGCGTGCAGGGCGGGAGGTAAGCGAGTGGCCGTGCAGGTGCCCTGTGTCCCCCAACGTTTCGTGTGCGTTTCCCCCCGCGCGCAGCAGCGCTTGCCCACCGCTTTGAGCAACGCGTTTCAGTCATCTGGACTGAATTATGTTGGCTTAGCTGCATTTGTAGACAGCAAATAAATGGCTTTTTAGGGATATTCTGAATGTCTTCGCTGTTCTCGTATTGAAATTTACTCTCATTTCCTGTTGGAGGTTCCTCTAATGATTGAATAAACCATGTGGGGAAAAGAATGAACAAATAGCCAATAAATACAGAACTGAAAGACCTGGAAAAAAAAAAAAGAGCTGTAATATTATATATTAGAGCTGGAAAGGGAGAAAGGAGAACTTTTGTAGTTCTGAATTACCTTCTTATGCCTTAGCATTGTAGGTATTTTTTAAGTGGCCCTTTGCAACATACTAAGCGTGTCATTTATCTTTTATTTCCATGGACTATTGGACTGTAAGAACCTTGATATATGACTTGAAATTCTACAGTTTCTATTGCATTTCTAAAACAAAAGGAATGAAACAGTCACATCCTCTGGAATGCCTAAGACATCAAGCCGTACGTGTTGAAATTAAACATAATCTGCTTTCCTGCTATCTAAAGAAAATTCAACCCAAAATGCTTCAGGCTTGCCAGCTGCCCTGCGTCCTCCGCAGCGAGAGATGACGTGGTGTTGAAGCCTGAGAAGGCAGACATTCCCATCCTTGTGCTGAATGTGCCTTTGTGCTGAGAACATTCCCAATTTGTGGGTAAATTATTCATAGTTTGCCAGAGTCACAGAATTATTCAAATCTGAGTCCAGGCTAAATGCCCCTTTAGTTCCTCCCTCCGTTACCATTATTCAAGTGAGGAAATTCCAATCACGGAGAATGTGTTCAAAATCCATGTGGGTGTCACATGCATTTCTGTGGGCAGCCCATTGTAGTGCAGCATTATTGCAGGATAAGGCTGCATTTTAGTGCCTATTATTCTAAACAAATATTCTAAACAAATGGAGAGCTAAAATGGAGCTTTTTGGGAGAAGCCACATGCATGCAAGTCAGGACTATCGCATTGACTGACAAAGCCAATAAATCCAAAGCAAATGGATACAAAACAAAAATTAATGTTTGCTAAACTCTCTAGAGGCATATTAAAAAAGGCCTGTTAGCTGGTTAAAATTCACTGTTTATTTTCTCAAAAACGGAGTTTCTTTTGGATAATTTCTGTCAAACCTAGCTATTTTAAAGCATCAAGGCAAGCCCCTGATATTTAAAGCTTGGTATAGAACTGTAATAATTTATAGATTGAGAAAACTGAAGTTTCCTCACCAGAGGTTTCAGCCCACTTTGCATGAGGAGAAGAACAACCCCCCCAGCTCTGTGCTGCCTGCTCTACTGGGAGGTGACGGCTCTGGCTACTGCTTTATCCTGGCGAGCGGACCAGTTTGCGCGTTAGCAGCCAACTCTTGCTGCTGAGATGTTCCTTGGTAGAGCATGGGGTAAGCTTACCATGGGGTCTGGCTTAGCATCTGCCCACCAGGAGCAGCCTGTCATGAGCCAAAGGGCCTTCTTCTCCGCGGTAAATGCACAAGGCAGGGCAAGGCGAGGTGAGCGCCGGCTCCCCGTGGCCCAGGTTGCTCCTCGTGCGGGAGCTCTGCGTGAGCGTCTCGCCTCAGCCGGGCCTGCAGCGCTGCCACAGCTGCAGGTCTGTGCCCAGGGGCTCAGCTAGGATCACGGCAAGGCAGGAAGGAGCAGCTGCTAATGCGGAGTCGTCAGGCAAAGGGCACTCCCCAAATCTGCTGCTCGGGGCTCGGGGGAGACGTTGCCTTCACTCTGAAAACAAGGCTTCCCCTGGAAGGACAAGCAAGGAGGATTTCAGGCAAAATTGCAGTCATTTTCTTCTTCCTGAGCAGCTACATGCAGTTAATGGCATATGATGCTCCGCGAGGGCTTCACAGAGAAATATGAAACAAGCAGAAATTTAACAACTCTCCCATCTTTCCCAAGTGCATTTGTGATTGTCCAATTGACTTCAGCCCTTGTTGCCTCATATGCCTGACATCTGTTTCAGGAAGCGAAGAATGCTGTTTTGAAGCATTCCTTGATGTTCTTGTCTGCGTTGTCTTGAAAAGGAAGTCCTACTCTACAGCTTCAGGAGCTGGACGGTCAGGCAAGGAAGTTAGGAAGTTAGGAGTTCTTCCTTTTAGCATTTGAGAGGAAGATGTGTCCCAAGATAAATAAGGTATATAATCCTAGTGCTGTTGATGTCAAGAAGGAAGTCCAGGAGAACATTAGCTTCCCTGAGCTGGAAGTACGGTTTGCTATTCCATGTTGGTTTTACTTGGTGGGAAGACACTTCTCAAGCACAAAGGACACAGCAGGTACAAAAGGAGCTAGAGAAAGGGAATGAAAGCTGCTTTGAGTGACTCAAGGAAGCCTTCCCATTAGGGCAACCAAGCCTTGGACCAGGTGGCCTGGAGAGTTCAGACTGTCTCTTTGCATTCCTTGATGTTTCCCAACATCTGACTGGTCACAAAGACTGAGCAACTTGGGCTAACATCAGTGCTGTGAGCAGAGGTGCCTGAGGTCCCTTCCAGCCTCCATTGCTCTGTGATCCTGCGTGCCTATGATCTCTGCATGGTTGTATCTGCTGCGTCTTGTGTTGTGGCTGCTGACCAGTGGGATGCCCACTTGCAAAGCGTTGCCAGCTGCAATAACTGCTGTTCACAGCGCACAACACGGCATCATATCCACATCTGCAGGCTCTGACAGAAGCAGCAGCACCCAGGTCACACAGGAGCACCTGGTGTTGCACATCTCCACATCACACCATTACATCTGAGCATTTGGCGATGCCAGTGATCGATTCAAGCACTGTGCTGCCAAGTGCTGTGTTTAGGAAAAGGACACTGCTAGCTCAGGTTCAGCAGAGCTGGAAGTGCTTTTACTTTTCACTTCTGATGTCGTTCCTGCTACCTCACTTCTCCATTGCTGTGGACATAGCTATGATTCAGGCCTGACCTTCATTGCTGCCTTGACTTGTGCCCTTGTCTAGTTCCTCACATCCAAAATATCTATGTTACATTTTAGCACATTGCTCGCTCTGCTCTTTGCCCACGTGTCCTTTTTTTTCTTCCCAGCAATCTTTTATCAAGTGAATTTGTTGTATATTCTGTTGGGGATCACAATTGCCATCGAGTAGTCTTGATGTAAAAAGCCTCCTGGCTGCGCCTTTGCAAAGTGGCTTAATCCTTTCATCAGGGGTTTCTTTGCATTCATAAATCTTCAGTGACCCCACCATAATGCCTCATTGCTGTGCAGTGTATGTGCATTAAACCAAATGTGGACTGACTTCCTGGGTATTTGCACAATAAGCCCCAACCTCTTGGGCAACATAAGATGCTCTAAACAACTGCATGGTAATCCAACACATATTTCACTTGTTAAAAATATGTCAGATAGGCTGTGTAGTTGTTTTGCACATAAACAGCAAAATTAAGTGCTTCCTGAAAGTATCAGGTTTTCTGAACATATGTAGAGACATTCCTTGCTCGTAGATCTGACGTTTCCCAGAAGCCCGGTAGATCCCTGAGGTAAGGATGATAACTCTGCAGATTTGGGGTGCACGTGGTGCAGTTTAGCCTAATCATTCACACAGCCAGAGGTCTTGGCCAGACTTACCTCATCTCCTGCCTCCATTTCAGAAAAACCCCGTCTCTACACTGCTTGCACGCTCCTCAGCGTGGCCTCACACCTCCTCACGTGGCCGCCTTAGCCCCTCACTTGCCCTGTGGTGCCTGTTGATGCCTCTCTCCTCTAGCTGATCCCTCCCCTCCACGTCTGCTTTTGTCCACAGCTCTTTCCTGATCTACCTGCCTCTTTCCCTGACATCTTCCCTGTCTCATGATGAGCTTCCCCTATGCATTTAATCTCTGTTTTTATACCAGCACCTACGTGCTTTTCCTGGCTGGGGAGAAATGCCCTGAATCATCAGCTGTGCTATTGGATTCACCTTCTGAGAAAGGAGAAAAGAAAATGACTTCTCTGGTCCTGGCAGGGCAGCATCTGCCTCAAAAAGCTGCTGTTGCAGTGTGTCCCCCTTCCTGCCTTGGGCCGAAGGGTTGTCCCTTGTCCTCTGCATAGAGTCTGATTTCCTAAGGGTAAAATCATCTATAGTGGGTAATTTTTGCATGTTTTTTTTTTTTCCACGATGCTTAGCGCTGTGTGATCCTGGCTGTGCTTAGAGCTTATTGAGGCTGTGCTTAGAGCTTATTGATTCTTTGGTACTGCTGCTAAAAATAGTAATAGATTGCATATGGAAAAGCAAGCTTCTGGTTCTTATAGTGGCAAAGTACCTTGAAAAAAATGTGTTCCTGGCCCAAGCGTGTGCCAGTTCATTATCAGTTCAGCAACCTGCAAGATAAATCAAAGCAATCAGAAGGAGACATTAAAATGGCATTTTCCAATCTGAATAAATATTATACCAAATAATGGAAATGAAAAGAAAATATGTGCAGCCTACAGTGCTCAGCTGGCTTCTAACAGAAATACTTAATCATGGAGCGGCTGTTTTCCAGTGGAAATACACAGTGCTGATTTTGGAATGTTTTGGGGTTTAAATCATTGAGCTGGTGAAAGGATTCAATACTGGACAAAGCCGTTAATTAGTTTGGAAGGGATCAGTTCTAAGCACCAGGAGGAAGGAAAAAGGGGACGTTTTAAATAAGAGTGCAGTGACTGTAATATGTTCTGCAGATACTGGCAGCTTCACCTCGACGGGATAACTTTTGCTTCTTGGAATGAAGAAGTTTTCAGTCCCACCCTCAGTATTTCAATTCATTCAACAGGATGCAGATACCAGAGGCAGGTCCGTCCTGCTTTCCACAGCCAACATGCAAAACTCCTTCCTTTCTAACAGCAGCATAGGGAGCAGAGGGGGAAAGGGACTGCTCACATCTTTAAAAGTTGTGTCTATTAAAGTGAGAGAAATGTTTTTCCGCTCAACTACAGCTCGGGTAGGTTGTGTGACCTGCTTCTCTCCACGAAGAGCCGATGTTATAGTACCAGTATGTCTTGAAAGAGCCTCCTTCTGCCAAGCAAACACCGTGGGCAGTGTGAAACCTGTGGAGATTTGACAGAGCAGGCCTGCTGTTAAGGTACACTAACATTTTTGCGCAAGGGTCATATAATTTTAACTTCATTGTGCTACAAATGGGACGTTAAGCAGCTCATCAGGCCTGGTTGTTTAGAGGCAGAGGCCGTGCCTGTGACGTGGGAGCGTTTTGTGATGGGTTTCACAAGCAGGTCGTCTGAACATTTACCCTGCTTCAAATGCTTCAGCGCAGCTTTGCTGAGAACTGATTGCATCCCAGTTATTTATGGACCAGCTTCCAAAATTTATGAGATCACGGATCAAGCGAGAGGTCACAGTTCAGAGGTCAGGTGAAAAGCTAAAATGTGTTAAAGCAAGCAAACAAAAGCCCAAATATAGCTGGAAACAGAGACACGCATATCAATATGTCCAAAAAGCAGAGTTCCCACACTGCAGTATTTGTTAACCCTCTACTAACTTATTTTCACAAGCTGAGTTGACCTAGGCTTTCTTTTGCCCTTTCAAGCAGCTGAAGAACTGTACTTCTGTTGCCGTCTTTCATGATAAAACCACAAGAGTGTTATAAAACAGTGACTTTTTTTTAACATACAGTTCCAAACGTGGGTTGCTCCTGAGACATAAGTGTGTGTTATTTTCCTGGCAGTGCTTCTACAAACAACTTTTGCTCGCTTTTTATAGCAAGGAGCCTAAGGAAGGGCAAATCTGGTGACAAAACTTGTTAGCATGTTTGGCACCCCCCCTTTCCCTAGGAAACACATCACCCCAGCATTCATTTCATAGCTCACAGAGTGCAGGCAGAAGGAATCCCTTGACATTTTGATTTTGGGATACTTCAAAGGGCAGCCAGTTTGCTCATACTTAGAATAAAAAGAAAATAAAAAGAAAAGGAAAACTTAAAAAACACTAGCATTGGTTTCTCTGTCCTTAAGGCAAATTTCGCTGAAGGGCTCCTCACGTTTATACACTGAGGTCTTCTCATGCTTCTCCTTTCCCCCAAGCCTGCTTGAAACCTTACTGTCATTTGAGTCATTAAACAAGGAGAGCTTGATTTTGTGCCAGCTCCTAGACTGGTGGTCTGCTAGAGGCCATGCACCAAGGCCAACCTCTCCTTATTTATTTCCTTTATTGTATTGCCGAGTCCTCTAATCTCAACTCTTCTGTTCCTCCCTGATAGGTTACAATATACATAAGAGTCTAGGCTCTGCTTCCTCATGTTTTATGAAGGGCCTTTAGTACCTCAGTACCCAGTTGGTCTCTTTCTCAGCTCAGAGCGAACGGTGGTTGAAAAGGTTCATTCGCCGGCTCTTCGTTATTGGCAGGCACTTCTACTTCCAGAAAGCAGCAGCCTTTTCTGTGTTGCCTTCCCTGTGAAATTGCAGCTAATGCAAAATGGAGACGTGTCGACACAGCAAGTGAATTTCCAGGGGTCCGGCAGATCTTGCCCTATCTGCAGCAGAAGGTTTGAGTGGGAGGGAAGTGCATAAAGTGTTACATCCAGGACTGTACGTGCGATGAATGTGCAGAGAAAACGTTCTGGAAAAGCTGCAGGGACAGTGGACACCTTTTTTTCATGGCTAATTTCCTGAGCATGTTACAGCTGTGCTGAAGCCCAATCTTTTTACTCCAGCGCTGCACATGAAAAGCTCTTTTCAGCTCGCCTGATTTTCATAGGTATTCACTAAGCTTTTTCACTCCGTCGCAGGTTTTTATATGTCTTCCCCTGAACCAGAGAAAAGTCTTATAGAGTAACATGGAAATAGGATATATACATATAATAAAAATAACCAGACAACAACAACAAACGCCCAAAGCCCTGCGCAATAGAGAGAAACACACCCTGAGTAAGATAACCAGCAGATGCTGCAGCATATGGGAGTCATATGAAAGTATTTAGTGGACTGGAGACTGCTGAAGCAGTTGTCCATCTGCCAGATGCCTGAACCAGAGACGGATGAGCTGTTTCTCTGAACTTCAACAGCAGAGCCAGCTGAAAAAGCAGACCCTTTACACCAAGGGTCATTTGCTGAAATTGTCGACTGTAAATCAAAGTTCGGCTTTGGGGCTTTCTTTAAACTGCAGTATGGGACTGAAATCTCAAATAATACTTGGAAAATACACTTTTCCTTAGCATTCATTATATATCAAAACTGTGAATACAAAGGCAGAAATTCTTACTGTGTTTGTTTTTATTCCAGAAAATACACTGTAGCAAGCATGGATTCTGAATCAGTCACTTCTTGTACTGCTTTTAATTTTCAATGGATGCTCAAAACAACACTAAATGTTTTACAGAATTAATATTCATACATAGCTGCTGCTCAACCAAAAAGACTTACCAGCATGTTGTCTTGTCTGTTTTGTCCACCCATTGATTTTTTCAACATCTGTAAACAAGTGGGGTTTTGGCTGAAAAAAAGCTTACCAAAACTTTAAATAAATCTGTGCCCAGTTTTTGGTGGTATGCATTTCAAGGGGAAAAATATTTTTGTAAAGAAGAAAATCTTGTTATCCATCTGTTCTTTTTCAGAGGTACCTAGAAGACTTCAATCTGTGTCTTCCTAGTAGCTGTGCACCTCCCTTCTGACCTGTGAGTTAAAAAGTTCAAAGCCACTTTAGATTATCTGATCCTTCTAAGACATTAGTTTGGACACAGCTGGTAAAGAGTCACCAGCTGGCCACATAATATGGGATCACCAAAACCATCGGTTATGCCTAGGAAAAATTAGCTTCTCAGGTAGGGAGAGACAGCGATGTCCAAACTAAACAGCAGGCAGCAGGATGCAGAGCAGCAGCCATCTCATTGGGAGGTGCCCATTTCCCAACTGCTGACACCTCTTTCCTGCGCTTGGGACAGGGAAATCCTGGGATTTCTTGTCAGTCAGTGCTTAGATATATGAAAGGCTTTCAGAAATAAAGCTGCCAGGTGTGTAGAAGACAAGACCTCAGGTAGAGTGATGAGTGAATCACACGCTTTAGCCACAGCGTCCTTGTAGGTAAATAAGAGCAATTGATTCATTACTTTCTTGAATTAGCTTGGAATGTCTCACTAACTTCAATTACAGGGTAAGCATTGAATTTTGCAGGGAATGGCAAAAGACAGTTTAGTTGGAAAAGCCCAAATGAAAATGTTAAGAAAACTCTATACTCTTTTAAAGAAAAAATTTCCACCATGATACCAATTTTGGTGCAGCACATGAATAATTAGGTGCACATACTATCAGCAGCGTGACCTTGTTGCTGGTACTTACCCAATCATAATGATTAATCATGGTAATAAAGAGAAACAAAATCTTCTGAGTTCACTGATTCAAAAGCCCGCACCATATCTAGGTTCGTTTCAGAAATGTAAATCTGCTTTCAATAGCTGATTTCACTCATTTAAACCCTTTAAATAAACTCTTGAGTAAAAGTCTAAAGTTTAAAATAAAAGGAGGGGGATGGGGAAAGCAGGTGACAAGTGCATCTTGCAACACATGCTAAAAGCTGTCGTATGACCTAGTCGATCATACAGTGCTAAAGACACTTGAGGAGGAGTGTTTCAGTGTTTCTCGTAACAGAGATCAGCAAGGTTGTGTTGCCTGAATGCAGCTGCAACAGAAAACAAAAGAGTTTTAAAATAATAGCAAAGGCCAAGACGTATACATACATTCTCCTTGGAATCACTGTGATGCGCAGTATACTCAGAGTGCAACAAATACAGAGTTACAAAGATACATCCTATTTAAGAGGCTTTCTGCATTATAGATGTTCTGCTAGTAGAAGTTGCTTGGCTTCTTTGAGGGTAGCCCCATGTTGCAGTAGGAGGGAGATTAAGTCCCTGCCAAAGTGGAAAGCCTGTAATCTCCCTGCCAGCCAAAGGCGATGATAAAATGCAGCGGGGAATCCGGGGAAGCACCGGAAGACAGAAAGAGTGAGGTTAGTGCAGCAGGGGAAGTGCTTGCCCTCCCCACCGGTGCCTCCGGAGCTACTGACGGGCGGATGGAGGAGTGTGTGGATTTCAGTTTTGCAAAACCACATGCAGAACTCCATGTGGGCTGGAACGAGTCCCTTCTTAGCAGAGCTGGCTTGTGTGCCCTAAATCAAAAAGCTCAATGATTAAAAGTGATACCATTCCCAGTCATCCATTCCTATGTTGTAGTAATAGTGCTTCCCTAAGTTGTGTGCATGTTAATGTAAAGCCTCCATTGCATTAACACCTATAAATCTAGCTGGTCAGACCTCCCAAGAAAAAGGAAAAGGAAAAGACTTAAACATCCAAGGATGACAAGAGAAATTGGATCTAATTTGGAATTAGCTCACCAACAACTTTGACATTATTCAGTGGGACAGGAAGGTTCAGTACAAGCGGAGACATAATTTTGAGAATTGCTATGGCAGTGGCTGTTGCCTCCCCATAAAGGCTGCCTTGTGGGCTTCCCAGCTGTCGGGATGAAATAAATACCGGGCGTCTCCAGCTGTGGGATTCGTGGTGCAGTAGTGCAGAAGAGCAAATCTGTTGGTTGTGACTGTGCATCGAGTCACGCTGAGGCAGCATGCCCAGTACAGGATGAGGGATTTATGATACTAAATGATACTAAAATTATTGGGCAACGCTACCTTAACACTAAAGAGGACACTAGTCCTCTTTTCTACATTTCTTTGGGTGGCTGGACCCTTTCTCCCATTTTTTTTCCCATTCAGCCCTTTTTTTATTCTAATGCTGGTGCTCTTCCCCTTTGCTTCCTGCAAAGAAAGCTCAAAACAACAAGACTTGAATGCTTGGGAAGGAAAGTTGCAATTGAGAAGCTTGGGAAAGGATTTCCAGCGTGAATGTGGATAAAACATATAGTCTTAATTGCTCCCATGCAACTGGTGAATTGTAGGTTGATTTTGTTGTGTGTTCGTGACAGAACGTGGCTTGCCTTCCTGACCACCACCTGCTGTCCTGCAGTGAAGTCTGTCTCTGAAGGAGACGTGTTCTTGCTACTGATGTGAATACCAAGAAATGTGAATAACATACCTGTGCTTTTTGATGAACCTATATGTTTATTATTTCCAGTGAATATTTGAGGGAGGGAGACATTAACAGGCTTCCTGATAAGCCTTGAAATCCTTTGTCAGCCTAAATACACAGATTATGCCAGGGATAACCTTATTTCAATTAATTTATCTTAGTTGGAGTCCATTTGCCTTGCTTGTCCAAATCCCACTTTCTTTGTGCTCTTCCTATAGAAGGGAAAATGTACGTTGTTTTGAAGTTATAGCTGCAGTCAGATATAAAAAATCTCTCTGTAAAATGGAAGTTCTAGGTGTACCTTATTCCCTGTAACAGTGTACTTCATTCTTGCAGAAAATAACCTCATGTATCGTACCTAAAGCTGCGAGTGTTTTCACACCCAGAGCAAAAACCAGGAACATGTTTGGCTCCCTGCCACCTTCATTTTTCACATCATTTTGCCGCAGCAGAAAGCAATTCTGTGGTCGAAAATCAAAGTTCCTTCTCCCAGCTGAGAATAGCCTTTTAGCCTGATGGAAAAACACAGGGCAAAGGTTTTACACTCCTTGCAGCCCAGGCCACAGTGCCTTTCTTCTTAAAAAAGTCTTCCCTTGGGAATGTCTCATCTTCTCAAAATGCTCTTCTGCTGTTCCCCCATGGCTCATAGGCTGCTCCTCCTGTCGTTCATAGAATCATAGAATCATAGAATGCCGAAGGTTGGAAGGGACCTCAGAGGTCATCTAGTCCAACCCCCCCTGCTCATGCAGGGTCACCTAGAGCACGTGGCACAGGGCTGCATCCAAGCGGGTTTTAAAGATCTCCAAAGAAGGAGACTCCACAACCTCTCTGGGCAGCCTGTTCCAGTGCTTTGTCACC